>NW_023340095.1:12782291-12782924 GCF_004916995.1 Morone saxatilis | reverse complement strand
TAGATAGATAGATAGATTTTTAGATTGTTCACTGTTTTAACTGTGAGGGTAGAAACTGTAATAACCAATGTCCTTTGTGCAGTTTTTCTCACACTCTCTCGGTGTCAGAAGCTCAGATTTTAATGGGGACACTGTCTCTGAAACCGGCGTGGCAGAAGGTGAGATTCTTCTCCTCTTGGCCTGTTCAAAGATACCAGAATCGCTTGAATCAATTGACTTAATGGAGGACGGCGTCTCTATCCAGTTCGACTCTGATGTCATGTCTTTGGGTTTGGCCTCCTCCGAGCCGCCGATCGGTGACCTCTCTGTCGGGATGGAGTCTACCTCCTCAGCCAGGTAGTTGGTGCCCGCTCTGCCACCGAGAGAGTTAGCGGGCCAGCAGGAAAAGACCGAGCTGGATTTGCTATTTACACCACAGTACTGCGGCGGCGTGCGTCCTCCCCAGCCCGACGGGTCTGCGTAATAGCCAAGAGGCCGGTTGGAGCAGCCTGCAGTCGGCAGGGGAAGAGCCTTCACTCCGGCCGCTGCGTAGGACAGCAAGGTGGCCGCGTTACCGGCGAAATCAGCAGCGTCGTATGCCGAGGCAGCAAAGTCCAGTCGGTTGTTGGCAGGGGTGACAAACCATCGCTGCGG
>NW_023340095.1:12760027-12782191 GCF_004916995.1 Morone saxatilis | reverse complement strand
CGCGTTACCGGCGAAATCAGCAGCGNCGTATGCCGAGGCAGCAAAGTCCAGTCGGTTGTTGGCAGGGGTGACAAACCATCGCTGCGGGGGGGTGGCAACAGTGGGCTCCTCGGTTTGCTGCGGGGATAGCAAGCTGTTGCCGAGTGGGACGCTGCGCTCCGTGCCAGGACCAGTCCCCATGCCAGGGTGAAAGCGAGATTTGGCATAAGTGCTGACAAATTGGTCCTGCAGGAAAGAGCTAGGCATGGCATATCTCGCACCCGGCACGATCTGTGAACGCGGAGAGTCACCCGGTGATGGAGTTAGGCGGTCGATGTCGCAGCCTGTGTAGACACTGAAAAGATGGAGAGAAAAACAGAGAAACAATTCGGTTACTAAACTGCGCGCTATGGTCGGTTGTCTGAAAAGTGAAGTAGGTTTAGGTCAATATCCATTTTACCAGTTGCTTTCTTTAGTAGATTTTCACATCTCCTTAATGCAGCATTTTTTAGAGATAATCGCAGGGTTTCAGACGGCATCAAATATAATCTTTACGCAAGGAGAGTTCTTCGAAATAGGCCTACTGCCTTATAGAAAGAAAAAGGAACTATCGATATAAAGTTGCATTACCAGGAAAATGTATCGCTTTGTTCAGCTGTTTCACACCTTATTTTTACTGATCAATATTAAAATTGCTCGTCAATTGGCAATTATTTTAATGGCCAAACTCACAACATTAACGAGGAATATTGTTACCAAGAGACTATAAATTAACAATTCTTACGAATATACTGTATGAATATAAATGTGGGGTTTCTTGTTCATTTTTTATATGTAATTTCTGGCTTTTAAATTGAAAATATCTTGCTTCAGTTGCAGTCAAAACCACTCATTTTTTAGGCCCATGTTCGATTTATTTTGGAAATCTTCGGAGCATCCTCTAATTTGGAGAGCAAATATTAAATACTCAGCAGACTTATTGTATTTAAACTCTTTAATAAGAGTTAACTTGGTTATTTGTATGTATTCAGATCACAACAGCATGTAGTAAAAACACAGAGGCATCAAATAACAAAATTACAATCGAATAAAAGTTAATAAATATTAAGAAGAAAGAAAATCTTACGTGTCATAGTTGTCCCGAAATCCTTTAGCAAACGGATTGTGGTCAATTTTCAGTTGCGTAATCTGTGGGAAAATAATGCACTGATTAGAAAACAAATCCGTGTGTTTGCAGCGCACTGCAGCCTAAATCTCAAAAATAGTATTTCTTATTTAGTTTTTAAATTGTGTGAGAAATGGTGCCAATAGGAAGAGGTAATTCCCACTCGACGTCTTGCCAGAGTTTGAGCCTTTTTTTATGAATCCCATTGAAATCCGCACCGTTTTACTTTGTTTCAACATAAAATAAAATAAAGTACAATAAATAATATTTTAAAATGTAGAAAATTCAGTCTCTTTTTCCAATAATAACAAATTAGTTTTTTTTTTAAATGAAAGAGACTTCTTTGGGTGGGTAGTGTTGTGTTAAATATGAAGTGCTCGTACATCGGTATTCTGGTAAGCTGTGACTGCGATGAATTGCGTTTCTGTGAAGGTGAAAGTCTGGACTCTTCCTGGTTGGCTGGTGTCCTCTGTCCCATCCTCGTTTACTTCCACCACATGGAGCCTGGGCTGGTACTTGTGGAGAGACTGGAGAACCACCATCTGGAGATTCAATTAAAGACGAAAGTCAGAAACTCAGCATCAAACTTTGGATAGATGATTAAAGATACTCAACTCATTTAGTTCGATATTATCATTATTTTTATGATTATTGTAATAAGACTGAGCTGCTGTTGTTGCGGTGTAAATGATACAGCCAGTAACACAGTAAACCAGCCCTGTTCAAACTGTAAGCCACTGGACAAGACAGAACGTAAAGGGGAAACATGTTCCCATCTGCATCATATAAATAATGATAATTATAACTATAATAATTGAAGCTTTGGATATGATATGTTGCATTACCTGGCCCGTGTTGTTGGAGGCACCTTTGTTGTTTGTAAGCTTTAGCTTTCCAAATGATATTTCTTGACGCATCCAGTGCGCACCGGTATTTGGTGAGTCCGGGTGCATATAAACCCTATTTCCTTAAAAAGAAAACAGAAAAAGAAAAAAAATGATTCCATGGTTCATTATTTAAAATAAATTAGTTTGCCAAGATTTTTAAAATTTGAATTTTTAACCACATACAGTGGTCAAACTTTTTCCAAACAAAAATGTAAAATTGTTAATGTTGCATTAAATGTGGGAATAATTAAATTCTAATACCTATTACATTTGTGTCTGCTTTTCCACATGGCACCCACTTGCCTCCTTGAAATCGCCAGTGATTTGGATCAGCAAGTATCACATCCACAAATATATTGTAGTGAGCAGTTGGGTCAAGGCCAGAAATGTTGAAGCTTAAAAATGGGAACATTCGTCTGCGGATAATAAAGGAACACAGATTTAGAAAACGCCTCTCGTGACAAAAAAAGGCACAAAAATCAGATTAGATCCCCTGTTTTTTTTCTTATGAGCTTGCCTTGGTGTGAGGCCAAGTCCGTTATTCTTTTTATTTGGGGGAAAAAAGCGATTCGGTGTTACAATTGTGCTCTTTGGAAACAAAAGCTTCACAGTGGTGTAGCCAACAAATCGACAAATTCTGCAGGTGTGTGAAAGATAAGTCCGTGTGCGCGCACTTACCGTCCTTGCTTTGTGATGATCATCTCTGTTTGGTGTCTGTGAAACTTCAGCCACAGGGCCCTGTTGCACAGATACACCTGCGCTTTCCCCGGAACCAGTCCTGCTTGCGCCGTGGAGAACTGGTAAAAAGCCCCTCCTTGGTAAGTGTGTCCATACTGTTGCGCGTAAGGGTAGCCCGCCGCCGGGTAGCCTTGCGGAGAAGTGTTGGTCAGAAGGCTGTTGTAAGCTCCATTAGTTATGACCGGGTGATGGGCCATATAACGGCTGGGACTTCCAATAGAGAAAGCCGGGTGCGCTGGTCCATGCTGGCTCGGGTAAGGGAACATGGCACTGGGAGCTGCTGAGACTGACTGTGGCTGGGTAGATGGAGAAAAGATGCACCTTTCTCCTGCAGATCCATCGAAATTATGACGGATGTCAGAGACTCCGTGAAGATCAGGAGAGAGTTTGCCCCTCTGGACGTCCCCTGATGCGTCCTTGGAGTCGGGAAAATTGTCTGCCTCTGACTGATTCGTCATCTCCCTAGAGTTTTTTTTCAGAGGTGAACTTCTCTCCAGGTTGTCACTTGCACATATAATAGGATGGTCCTGCAACGAAAGCTCTGATCCATCGGAGCTCGAAAAGCCACTGCCCACATTCATAAATTTCTTGGAGAGATCACTCGCGGGCGAGATGCAATTCTCGACCTGCATAGCTCAATAGGAAGCCACTATTAGCTCAACCTATATCACAAGCGTTTGCACACGCCTTTCCTAATCTAACACTATGAAAACGCCTTGCTATGACTTGAGGTACCGAAGGCAGCAAATTAGCCAATTGACACCATCCTGCAATCAGGAAGGATTTTCTTTCCATCACTCTCCCTGCTTTGCTAATGAAACAAGTATTGTCATTGGTTAACTCAAGGCTGTAATTTAATTAGACAGATCTTAATTAGAACAATCTGTGGAGCGCTGTGAGCAAAGTGATTTGTTTGTAGTGTGACATGGGCCTATATTTGATTAAAACATATGGACCGCGACTCTTTTTTTGTAATATATGAAGAAAAACAAACAAAAAAGTAAAGATAAAAAGGATAATGGCTATACATGTTGTTCTCTGCTGTCAGCACTAACGTCAACTGCGTTATTTACCTATTTATCCGCGTTATTTACCTATTTATGTGCTATGAGTGCCAAAGTATGTCTGCCGAAGGAACCAAGATATATTATTAACACACCAAAAATGACAGTCCATGACAGGCAGTGCATCTGATGCCTTAAAATGTTTGTGATATAGCGTGAAATCATGGCGTCCCACTGAAGATGTGTTTATGAGTCCCAGTGCTGGTTAATATTTTATGCCCTAAAGTTATGAACCAGCGGACTGATAGCAGGGCTGCTGTGACAAATGCATCTCACAGGAGGTAAAGGGAAATCTGAAAACACCAGACATGTTTGGGACTGTTGATTTAAGATTATTTTAATGTAATGTAATAAAACCA
The DNA here is from genome assembly GCF_004916995.1 of Morone saxatilis. Lineage (NCBI taxonomy): Eukaryota > Metazoa > Chordata > Actinopteri > Moronidae > Morone > Morone saxatilis. Next base: position 12,777,999 of record NW_023340095.1, on the reverse strand, counting down.
CAAATCTTTTGAAGAAATAAAGAGTTAGTGCCATATAAAATACATATTAAGGAAGCATTTTCCACCAAATTATTTTCAAATAAAGATCAAATTTGATGTCAGCAGGTCTCTCTAGGAGAAGAAGTTTATTGTAATTTAGTATATAATTAAAACAGAGAAGAACATGAAGAATGTTCTGTCATTTAATTAGACTTTTGAAGCCCTCACTGCAGTGTAATGAAATTTTGTCAGGACGATGTTGATTCAGAAGATGAAATAAAGTGTCTGAGTCCCAAGCAGCTGCAGCCAGTATAAACACCTTCCTGCTTAACTTACTAACAAGGTTATTGTCAAGTTAACACAAACTGCTCTTCAAGGGCAGTGGTTTGATACACAGTCCATCCTGTGATTGTAAGAAGACCTTTTTAAATTGCACTGGATCGATATATTTCCATTACACTGGGTACACCTGGACAATTCAATGCAACCTTAATGGAGCCTTTTTAAGCTGTAGTTTATGGAGATGTATTCAGTTGCATTACATTAAGAGGTGTTTCTAAATATCCGTGTTCGTGTATATAAAATATACAAAATACTAGAAACACCTCTCAATATAAAGCAGTACAATAACATCACTGACTATGGCCTCAAAAGCGGGTAATTTCCTCTTCACTGAATAGCTTTTGGTTTAGTTATACTGCGGTGTCATTAACCAGCAAGTGTGTATTGCACAATCTGAACTAGACAAGGTTAAGAGAAGGCCGATCGAGACCTATTTCACTGGTGGGTACATTCACGAGTTTGTATCTCTAATGAAGAGCCATGAATCTCTGAAGCTAACAAGAGGGGTCATTACAGTAGGGCTATAGGGTCCAGCAATCTATTCCTGTGAAACATGCAAGCACAGGCTTGTCTGTGCCCAAGCAAAAGAGGCCACTCTCTGCTCTCCTCATTACAGGATTATGGTTCACTTCCATCACTGATCTTTAATAAGCAAAATAGACGTGTGTTTTTTCCCCCCCTGAACAAACCAATTGTTGAGCACCCGTGCAGCAACTCAGTTTGTTTCCCCAGGTGCTTTATTTAACAGACTAAGTCCTCTCTTTCTATTGGCTCAGCTAGCTAGTGGACATAACCAAACAGGAGGGGGGGCTGATTTGTTATGCCCGTGGCCAGGCTTGTCCCTCAGGGGAGATAGCATAGTGCAGGTTAGGATCTCTGCCACCAGCCTTGTTCCCCCCAGACTAAGCTTAATGCACTGGGTACCTATGAACATTTTTTTTTTTTTTTTTTACTAAAATGTTAATAAATGCATGCATACATCTAATAATTATTAGTGCAGTCATAGTATAAAAATAGATGCTAATCTCAACATTAGAAATATCCTTCAATAATCTGTAAAAATACAAAAATATATATTTTTTAAAAAACATTTTTTTCATAAAGCCAGCTCTGGTTAACAATGTTCAGTTGAGCATAAAAAAATGTGCTTTTTTTTTAAAGCGCTGTATCACCATTTTTTATTGTTGTGCCAAAGAAATCTGCTTGCCACCTGGGTCTAATCTAATCAATGTGAATGACAAGGAGAGAAAAAGCCTGAAAGTGAGCACCAGCTTAGGGACTTTACCTAATGCCCAGTACTGTCACTTCAATGATATGATCACAGCACACAAAATGACAACAAAATTATAGCCAGCAAGGATATGGGGACATAGTGTGCTACTCCAGTCAGGTGAAATTGCTTTTTCCGACTATGAAATGGCTTGTCTCTTGTCGGATGGGTAAACATTTCCTTGTCAGGGCAGTAATAAGGAATGAGGCACACTGGGCTGAACTAAGAGGATAGAGCCAAGGTTATTTGGGATTCATGACAGGTAGTGGCTTATATTACAGCGACACTAAAAATTTCATGGGAATGCATTTAAGATGGCCTTTAAGTTATTTATATGTTGTTTGCCAGATGTCACATTGCAATTTCCATCAATAAATCAAAGTGAAGTATTTCTTCCCTTCCTCATGGCTCTTTGATTTAAAAAAAAAAAAAAAAAGACAAAACCTGTATTTACCTTAAGTCTTTAATTACTAGCATGACTAATCTGATCAATTGTGGTGGTGCTTTGTGCTATGCTAACATAACTATCGCCCCCTGTGGTTTCCTGCCATCAGTGATCTGCTCTGTCAGAGGGAATCAGGGTGCTCTCTGACAGAAAAGACAGCTGGAGGCCTGCTAAGGGGCGGAGTGGACAGTTGTGGCTTTTAAACCCTTATTAGCCGTCCTCCCTGGACACACCAAGACACGCGTCTACGCAGAAGTGCACTCCTACACCTGCTCATTATTGATGTCCTTTAAGGGTTGCCCAGCCAGACCAGACCCAAACCGTGATTCTTTACCACAAAGCTCACAGCAAATTAACCTCAAGACAGGTGATCATGATGTTCAGTGGAAATAAAAGGGACATGGCTCCTGTGCTGATATCATACCTGAGCCTAGAGATGATTCACTCAAAACACATGTTCATACATGTGCTTTTTTATCTAGAGCAGAGCACAAAAAAAAAGATTATAGCTTATTAAGAGCCAACATTTTACTTTTCTATTGCAATATTTAACCATTTAAATACATTCTCCAATTACTTTCTTATTGAACAAAGTTACACTGTTCTGCAGTTTGCAGAAATATAAATGGCAGAATAACACATAAAGATTTTTTGTAAAATAAATTTTTAATCGTATTTGTTTCACAGTGAATTTATTCACAGTTGTTGTTTTGTGATGTCACTGCATACTACTCAAATTTATCACATTTTTTTATTTTTTATTATTCAATATGCAGTTTGTTGCGAGGTCCTAACCACAGTCCTGTGCGAGAGATCATTAATTTGATATTCCTGCATTGGGGTAAAAGCGTGTGTTGTTGTAAGTTATTTTTATCTTTCCGTCTTTTCTATTCCTGTCAGTTGTTTCTACATCACAGGACAATGGCAGTATGGTAATTAACACACTCCTATGGAAATAATAAATCTATGGGAGAATGAACCATGAGCCATCCACACTGCTCAATTCAGTTCCCCCCTTTCAAAAAACTAACTAATAGCTTGAATACAGATGATGCTATGTAAAATTCATGCATAATTATAAATGTGTGAATTTTATTTCATACCAATTCTGTAGCAAAGTAACACTACTGTAATCCTCTGGGTACTACAGTCTCTGGGAGTAATGCCTACAACTGCTCCATGCACTCTGATGTTTATTATTTGACTGAACAAATGTTGGGGATATAATGTCAGGAATCACAAAGTTAGTGGAAAGGCTAATGTCCCCACGAAAACTTCTTTTATCACCTGCTTCTGACCTGTTATCAACTGTTTGGTTTGATGCTAGTCCCTTTAAAATTTAAAGAGCCTGTGTGACCTGGGGAGTGCAGTTGGGGTTTGTGACCATTTTGTTATTTCTGCTGCCATGCACTGTCAGACGTCTGCAAGTGAAGAACATGGCCACTGTCCCCAGTAAGCCCATGGCATGAAAAATTCAGACTAACTCTACTTTTTAAGCCATTTCTGATGAAAAGCACACAGAAATGAAACTGACTTATGCCAAATGAATATCATTGAATCGCTGTGATTGTGAGGCTGATGTTTGTAACTTTGAAATTATTTATAAAACATCAGTTCCATTTTAAGAGTGGCCGTGCCATGAAGTGTGCACTTACTCCTTTGGGAATTCTCTGAGGTTTTCCAGAGCATCAGCCTAAACCTGAACAATAGAAAATAGAAGGCACCAATCCAGTAACTTAAGCTTTGTCTATTTCATGCGAGCCTTACATTGCTTGGACAGGATGAAAATAAGCACTAATTACCAAGTCACAGCTGTGTATTGTTTAATCGATAACTGGGTTGACATGATGGTGAATGTTTAATTTGAAAACAACAACTCAGAAAACCTGTTATCTGATTATCCAACATCCAAATAATGATTTAATTACATCCATGATAAACTGGTGATTGACCTGCAAAAGAAATACTTTTAAAATAAAAGATAAATGCTGAACAGATCCCTTGAAAGAAAACAAAAATTCTCCTTTTGAAGAGAAAATATTTAGGGTAGAATAGGAGCAAACAGGCGACTGTCGTGTTACAAGAATAATCTTCATTAAAATCACAGGCAACAACACCAGGCCAACACACAGCTCATTGGGAATGCAGTGTGAAAAGAGAGGCCCACAGATTATCACTCTACGTAACTCATGTTTAATTTATCCAGGAGCAATATTGTCAAGAGCTCTACCAGTCCAAAGAACTAGACGCTGATAAAAGCTGGAATAAGACCTAGGGAAGCCCAAAAATAACACAGGCTTTGAGTAAAATGTCGCAAAATGGAGAGAACACACTTGAGAGTGGAAGCATTGGAGACATCTTCAATATGTTTAGCACAGCTTCACAGTAGTGTAATATACCTGCTTTAAGATTGTTAATATTTCAAAAGATGACTTCTAAATGGAGTTGACGATAAAGTGTTCACACAACAACCAGACATGATACACAGCACTTAACCTTTGCTCTGATTTGGAGATATTCTCCAAAAAACCTGCACCTTCACAACAGAACTCTGTATAATCCTTAAATCTAGGCAATACAAGCGGAAAAGCGGAATAATTTTACATTCGACTATAAGAAGTAACCCTAAACCAATTTCTGTGTGCTCTATGGTGTGCTTTTTTCCCCTCCTCCTCCTCCTCCCCATGGCTGAGTGAAATGGAATTGCCTCTCACATTCAAAGACAGCTCTAGGAAGGTGATAATAGAGCTACTCCCTGCTGTCTGCAGGCAGGAAATAGGAAAGTGGCATATGGGGCCAGGAACCAAATAGAGAGGAAATGTGACCAGGCAAGGGAAGGAACTAAAGGAAAGGTTAATGATCAGTTCTGAATTCTTCAGGGAAGAGAACCATGTTCCAAGTTGAGAGGAAAAATAAATGTGACATGATTTGTCTCCACCACTCACATCTAGGCTGTCACAAACAAACACATGGAAACCAGTTTATTTTCTTGAAAAACTTTTCCAATGGTATGAAGAAATAAATGCAGTGAGCCGTTTGCTTTTTGCTTTTTTATTTTGCTATATGAATATTTAATCCATAGACCCGCACAAGTGCTACAGGACACCATATGTTTCACAAATGGCCTAGAGAAAAGAATATATCACACAGTGTCACTAATTCACACTGATTAGAAAGATGAAAAAGACAGACAGTACCGTATATTAAAGAAAGAATCCATCTTCACAGCCTCACTGTATGCTCCAACAAGTGTGAACTACTGGCTGGTATCCTATCGTTGCCTTTATAGCAGCCGATCACGCTCCCCGGGCCTGCAGCATCTCCAAGAGCCTTTAGGAACTGATCCACTCTTTAAAATGACCAGGATACTACGGCGCCACACTGGGACTAAATTAGACATTGGACACCGTACAATGATTCGTGTATGAGAAAAGAAGGGAAAAAAAGGAAAAAAATAAATCAACGACTAAAAACGTTTGCAGCGAATGTGAGTGAAAACATGAAAATTAGTGCTGTAAGTGCAATACAGTGGGTGTGTTATCATTAGGGGCCATGTAAGCCACATTAGAAGGGAGTGAATTTGCTTTCAAATTTTCACCCTGTTACCACACCTTGGTTGAAAGAGTTTGTGCCCTTTCACCACAAAGCTGGATTCCCACCCTTTAACTATCAGTTACATCTGCTGTAAAGAAGGAATCAGTTTTGAAGCAATTTGCACTTGGTTTGAGCTGCTACTGAGCTTCTGATAACATTCATTGTAAGCTGTCTTTTTAATTATCTGAGGGAGTGGGTGACACCCAGGGAAGAGTAAGATGACAACTGACTGAAACTGTGGACCTGAATCAACTGTCATGCATAATGTGGAATTTAACAGCATTCGACAAATAGACATTTGTTGAAAAGGGTGCACAGACAGACAGACACATATAAATATGTAAAGACATCAGCAGATTAGATCTAAATCCTGACATATACAAAACAGTCTAAACACTGGATTCAAGTATTTCGCTGATACAGACTGTTGTAGCAAACAGCTGGACATTAGAGACAAAGCAACATCACACAAGCTGGCTTTTTCCAGATCTGACAGCTAGATCATTTGAAGCTGACAAGATAACACTTAAATGCAAAGGTGACATGACAGTGTCTTCAGAGCCAGATGGATCAATACTCAGCTTGGCTCGTCAGGATCTGAGCAGTGGTTCTGCAGCCATGTTTTTTTTTTTTTTTTAATGCTGCCGTTTTGAAAATAGGCTATCACTGTCTGGCACAATGTCTGGTACGTTATCAATGAGCAGATTTCCTTTCTTATGTTGCAACTGAAATATTGATACATTCAATTTAACAAAACAGCCCAGGAGTCCAGAGGAGACACAGGACATTTTACTAATTTAAAAAAAGTCTTAATAGCACTATAGCCTAACTTAAGCTGCAGTATAAGCTCTAGCACATAGCAAATGTTCTGCAGGGTGTAATGAGAGTAAAAGCTGACAACCGTAAAAATATCGATATCCAGGTGACTAAAAGGCAAAATGCAAGAAGGTGTAATCAAATTCTAAACTAATTGGTAGCCATAAATATGAGACTAAAATGATCAATGATACGTCAACTCGTAGTCGCAGTCAAAAGGCGCTCGAAGAAACCCACTTCTCCAAAACGTCCCCCAGTGAGACAGCCAAGAAGTCCCGTAGATCAGTTAGAAAAACTCGGCAAGTTGCCTTGGTGACCATCCAGGCTGCACCGACTGGCACTATCTCTATTTTTTTTTTCCCCTCTCCCATCCACATCTATACACTTAAATAAAAAATCTAATTCTATCTTTCAAATATTCAACAGTCCCTTTTTCCCTGGGAGAGGTAGGGAGTATTGTTGAATAATGCAGCCAGACAGGGATCTCCCAGAGCTGGTCTCTACAGGCATCACTGAGTAGGTCTGATCCCACTTGAGTAGCATCTATCATGGTGACATCATCATTCACACAAGGAGATATGATAAGACGGTAGTACACTACTCTACTACTTGAGCCAACTCTAAAGCAGGCAGTGGTGTTACTCATTTAAACCAATCTACTGGCCATCTGTTGATGCTAAAATCATGGTCTGACTGCCATTTCTAAATCAAACACCATCAGTATGCCTTTATTGCTTTCTCTGCTGAACGCTAACATGTTTTTAAGAAGAAAAAAAAAATTGGTAGCTTGCGAGACACTCGCATATTCTCTTTTACCTTGTGTGATTCTGGTGGGCGTGTAAACGTAAAAACCACAGGGACAAGCAGCTAAGGACGAAGAAAACAACATCTACATGCAGCAGCAGCAGGTCTCTACCTTGCAGATTAGGGCACTGGGAGCACTTTGCAGGGTGTTGTCACAGGTATGACGAGGGAGAACTGCGCTTACTATCCCCAGGTTACACAAGGTGTGAACAAAATATGCAGCCAATTTGTTTTGTGCAGAATTAGAAGGGGAAAAAACACAACAGGAATATGCTTTGGGCTTCCTGTTTACTATGTGTGCTTCAGGGTTTTATTTCTGTTTTATCTGTGCTTTAACTTTGTCTGACTTGATTAAAACAAATGTTCTCAGAGGTATATCTGAATACGTATGTTCTGGTTCAAATGGTTATTTTAACTGGACCGCAAGTGACATCAAATCAACAGCTAAACACCAGACACAGCATCAAGAAGAAACCCATCCAATCCAACCAGCTCAATCAAATCACAAGGACAAAGAGAGAGTGTGAGCGTTGGCAAAGGAATTACTGATCTTGGGGGAATTGGCAAGACCAACAGCAAGCAAGTGTATTACATATGGCGTGCCATTTTCACAGCTTCCACAAAGAGAACACAAAAAGTGTTATATCTCACTATCTAAGACTAATAAACAACCACCCAGATCTGCTGAATCTGTTTAATACTGTAACAAAGACTTGAGGTATATGGAGCTTGTGGAAGACTTTTCAGTTCATATCTGAGCCTTGAGCACAGCGAGATGATGAGCCGCGTAGTCTGAGTAGAGCAAAGACAGTAAATGAAGCCGTCCTCCCACTAATTCTATGAGGTGTCAGTCAGGAAACTGGCCTGCCAGGATGACTTTCAGCTCTAATCAAGCCAGATGGTTTCTTAACACTGAATAAATGAATTGATTTGTATGTAGCATCTCTAACAAGGTTCATATTCTTCTACACATGACACAAAAGTGGTCAGCGTGAACATAAGAGAGCTGTGATCTGCTAACTTCGAGGAGGTATATTTGCAAATCTCTTCGAACATGAATGTGACTAACATCTTTGCAGTGTTTGTGCAGTGTTAAGTTGACAAAGTGTTAGGACAAGGCCTCTGTTGTCATAATTGTACACAGCTCACACCTCAAGTGTTATTTTCTGGTCCTAACCCACTACACTTTATTACTATCATTAGATGGATCACTGCACTTTCCCTATGGTGTGAACTGCTATCAATTATGCAGCCATCTTTCAATTATTGCATATTGTTAAAGTACCTGCTAATGAATTGTGAAACTACCGTGTTATCGTGTGATTGTACTGGGCAAAAACCAGCTACTGTACACTTAGGCGCCTTTTTCAATTAGATGTGGGTGATGTTTTTTTCAGTCATTAAGCACATTTGGTGTAAGAATGTCCACCTTACACTTAGCCAAAGGTGTTTCTGCAGTTGTTGTTAGCCAGCAGCATCTCAGGCCCAATGCAAAGCCACTGCTGCATGTAAGAGGACTCCGAGGACAACACAGTAGTACCCACTGTGATTTTCACGGGGGATTTTGATATTCACACCTGCACTAGGTGTTGTTTGGGAGTCTGATAAGCATGTGTGAAACCAGAGGGTTGACTAGAATGAGGGGGACAGATCTTTTCAGATATATATCGAGGACAGTGCCGTTGTTTTTTATTTTCATGTATAACAATAAGAGGAGACAAAGCTAATCAAGCACGGTGTATCTTAGCTACCAGCCATGTGTCTAATTGAAGCTGCACATGGCCATATGGGCATGTGCGAAAAATAGAATGTCCAATAACTACATAAGGATTCAAGCAGCACGTGGAAAAATAAAATAATTCCAACATCATTGCCAGTCTCACAGCCCATGAAGCAAGGTTTTATCTCTAACAATTCATACAAAATTCTACTATGAAAGAACATTTACCCAGCAGTGTATAAGGCAAAATAATTTTCAGTGTATGAAGAAATCACAGGATCAGAGGCTGGAAAACAAAGTGCATGAGAGTTGCTCCTCCTCTCTCTACATTGGTGATGTTCAGAGGCAGCCTGTTATTGGAGGTGTTAATTGGCAAATTCAGTACAAGTCAAGAGCATGTTCCCTGTCGTCCTCGCCCAGCAAGGCTAGGTCATTAAACCGAGAATGGATTCTTTCATGCTGCCTTAACCCTTGAATTGCAAGTTACCATTCCGCAAACATCCCCATGCTCTATCCCACCCCCATGTGTCAAGGAGAAAAAACAACCTACGCTGATTTAACAGCGACAATAAAATAACAAGAGGATGACATCTTGAGAGTCAGACTTTCAGCCGTACAATTATTTCAAATTGGCAGTCAAATGTCTTCAAAAAGTTCAGAAGTTTACAAATGTCTAACACTCCAACCCTTCACAAGTAAACATATAAAAGTAGCCTTTACTAGTGGAGGCTGAGCAATGTGATTTTTAAGAACAATGGCTATCATCAAACTCCTCCGATCAGGGCTTTTGTGTTCTGTGTATTGAACGAGCCCCTCATCCCGCCTGAAATGTGAGCCTCCTTTGGGGTTCTGGGTGCGATCTCACCACTGCCTCTGTCATCACTTGCTGTGACTGCCAAATCTCTGCTCCAGAAATCAGGGCTCTCAGACCAGCACCGAAGCAAACACAATGGAGAGGGGCTGTTCTGAGACTTTACACAGGCAGCGATGGCTTCAACACATTTAATCGAACACAAAGTCAGCTCCACCACTTCTGCACAGAGAGCACGAGGAGCCCAACGCATGGCAAGACAACTGTGAGGTGATACTCTCAGCTCGCAACGCCATGAGAGTTGGCAGTCTCTCATGCCAACGGTGACCAGTGCACAGACAGTTGAATATGCTTCTCTCCTAAGTTGTTAATTATCGAAATGACATTGATGTGAAGAGGGCATTCTAGCCAGGTGACCTTAATCCACTTGCTATCTCTCTGTTTTGTTTCGATTTGATTAAACCCTTTAACAACCCCCCCATCCCCCTCAATTGTGTTATATCTTCTTGGCAATGGCATGATCTGATAAACATTGTTTAAATATTTAGAAGAGTAATTGTTGAAAATAATGACTTAGTGTAATGGCGCCTCGTCTGTCTATTGCCTACTACAATCAGAATCCAATTACTGGCCAGTAAAGGAAAAGGTATGTTTGCTTCATTTAATCTAGATATTTAAAATATTAGAGTTGTTATATATTATATTATTTATAATTATTGTCAGGAACCAGACATACACAGATGGGATGTCTGTGAATATAAGAACTATATTATATTATATCCAGTATAAAAAAATAGGTCAATAGATGTAAAGAGCAAAACAAAAAGAAAAAATAAGTCCGGTAAATATAACCGTTCTATTAACAAAAACATTCATAATTAAACAACAAATACGTGACCAAATTAAATTGAATTAGATTTACACTTTTAACTGAAGAGTTTCAGTTAGAAATTGAAAATAAGCCTTCACTGTTTTGCAAACCTCAAAATATATATTTTACAACGGTGTTTATTAATCATTGTGGATATTAACAAACTTTTATCAGAAGCATTAGAGAACAATAATAGTTTGGTAGTAACAACAGGTTCCAATGTTTGATCTGAATGAGTGTAGATTTAAAATGTGCAAAAACAAATGCACAGCTGTATTCTCTGTCTTTACACCCTATTGTTGTGTAGCAGCCCTGCTTCCAGCCATATGACAGAATTTAATTTACTCCGAATACAGCTGACTATAACTACAGTAGCAAAGCAGGTAGGCTATATACAATTTTTATTTTTTATTTTTTTTATTTGAAATTTAAATTACTTATTTTTCTCTTTTTCCTGTACATATATATATTATGATTTTATTGTTTATTTTTCTTTGTTTTTTCTCCCTCATTGTTCATTTTAATTATTTTAACTTCTTTTTGTTTTTACATTTATTAAGTGTCTTGGACATTCGGGTATATGCCATTTATATTACATTACTACAGTCTAAAATCTCAAAACTTAGATTGATTTCTATTTTCTTTATTTAACCTTTAAATGACACTACATGTATATTCAGTCTTACACCATTATTCCACTCAATCCACTTATTAACACTCCAGTAGATTCAACTCATCTCTGCAGAGGATAACCTATAAGCTCAAATAAGCAGCTGTAGAGAGCCAACAGCCGTACTGTACATCAGTTTCCTTGAAAATGACTGTGGTCCCCTGAAGCCAGTGACTTCCCTGTCTCCCCGAACTCAGCACCGACTGGCGGTGCAGAAGCACTGCTGATTAGCATGCAGTAATGATGGTGAGCTGGGCTCCATTGTTCTAACACCTCCCCTCTCCTCCGCACCAATCTGTCACCATTCAGTAGGCTAGAGCTGCCTCAAATGCTTCTCTCCACAAATGAGATGGATAATTAGTTGCCCCTCACGAATGCTGCACTCTTCTCACCCCTGATTGCTTTCACCTTCTTGCTCCTGGCAATTTTGACACCTTGTAATCAGCCTGCTACTTCTCCATCTCAATCCATATCCTTTTCCTTTTTTTGTCCTCTTTCATTTTTGTGTAGCTCTTAAATCTATTTCAAATCTACTGCCTCTGGTAGCAAGTGTCCCGAGGAGATAGAAGGCACACATATCTCATATTCTACTGGAAATGGTGGTTAAAAAAAATGCCTTAGAGTGAAAGTGGAGTTTTCGCAAATGGTTTACATTACTGTATACGCAAGTGAGTAAATATACAGTGTACGGAAATACACCAACAAAAAAAAAAATCCTAGCTGTCAGTATGAGTTTCCTCTTCCAAATAACAATGAATGACAACATAATTATGAGCAAGCAGCTGTTCATGATCCCAGAGAGAAAAGCATGCAGGCTGCACAATGTTCGACTCTTCACAGATTAACCAGAGAGGATCATTAGGGATATGTATTTGCCAAAAAAATCCGAATAAATTCTCCCCTTCAGTGTCTACGACGTGATGTGAAATGTAAAATGATGTGGTTTTTGTCACTCCAAAATAAACACACATAATGTTTGGCACATTACATTCAATCAATATGTATTATTCACCTTTGTAAAAACACCAAATGACAAGTATGATCACTCCTTTCCTTCACGTAGATGATGTGTTGTGTCTATCTTAGTCTAATGACTCACTAGTTGGGAATAGTTGATAGCATTACTACATCACATTTATTACACCCTTCTGAGCTATTTATGAAACACAGTGAAATGCCAAGCGCCAACTATCAGTTCAGGTTGAGATAACAAACCAATCAGTCTATTAAGCAGTATTTGATCATGAAAAGTGAGTTATGATGCCGACCACTTGTAAAGAGAGAAAAAAAGCTTGTTTGCAGTCTTCACACCAGCTCATCTACCCAGCAAAAGTGTTACCAGCCCATAGCTGAAGAGCTGTAAGGTTCTTTCTGCACAACGAAGTGTTCCAACACACACAGTGTCCCTGTTTCCTCAAACATCATCACACTGAAGGGTGAAAATCATTGCAATTGTTTGCAAAGGTGTGAATAAATACTGCAGAAGTCAAAAGCTGATGCTGCTGTTTACAAAAGACAAAATACGCAGCGTACATATTGTAAAAGATGTCCTTTCACACAGTGGACAGTTGCTGCCTGAAATGTCATCAGTTCTATTTCCAAATTGCGATTACCTGTGTCAAGGTACAGTCTCTTTAACATTTTGTTTTAATTATTAATATATAGATATATATATATACATATATATAATATATATAATATTTAATTATTATATGCCGATAATGTTATGTGAAACTGGAACACCTAGAATGTCTCATTTTATCACTTTGCATAGCATTACTGGAGTAAAAGCATGTTCATTTGTCCATTAAAATACATGTTAATACAATAAATACAGTATAATATTGCCTAAAGTAAAATAATTACTGTAAAAATAGCAAGGTAATTGGGCATCTAATTGAACAATGAACGTGTTCCTAATGGTATGTGTTGCCATCTGCGGAGATAATTTTAATGAACACCTGGCATACTAACTTTTAAAATGATTTCAAAGTTAAACACAAACACATGAAAAGGAGGCATGGGTGTTTTATAGAAAGCAAATCACCATTTGCCTAAGAATGAATGTCTTTCTAAAAGAAAACTGTTGCATGTTATTAATGCAAATTGTTGCAGATAAAAATGTATAAACATGTTACAGAAAGAAAGTCAATACACATCTTGTCCAACGTATGTCTTTAAACATGTGCTACACTTAAGAGTATCTCAGCCTGTTTCATATGGAGGTTGAAAACGATTCAAATAAAAAAAATGTTGCAAGAGTAAATGTCGGCTTTATTTGCTCATATATACCATATTATGCATTATCGTCACTTAGTAAGTAAAGTCTCAGCGAGATATTAGAAAAATATAATGGGAAAGAAAGTGTACCATTCAATTCTTCAGTATTAAATAAATGGATTCAAGTCTTATTGCAGTGTAATTTCAAATCCAGTACAGCGCATATACTTCATGGCAGGCAGGACTAGACCATGAATACAGTAAGTCTTGGAGTAGTTGTGGCCTTGGCCCATCAGTCTCTGCTTCCAATGTCAATTGTCGGCTTCACTCTTAGAAGAACAATGCGAGTAGAGGTGGCTTTTCATTCGGTCCTTAGGAACCTCAGCGTAGCAGAAAGCACATTTATCAGGACTGCTGCTCTGAGTCGTCGCCAGCTCTGTCCCCACGTCAACTGCATCACACAGCTCAGGGCTCCAGAGAGACTGCAGAGCAGGATGAACCAAAGAAAACAATATATTATTCATGCTCTAAACAATCCTTACACTCACTCTATCAAAGCATGCCGGACCACTTGGCCTTCAAGTTGAAATATCTGTTGCTTTAAGGAATACAAGAACATGTCCTCTGTCAACCCAAGGCTATGCCCAAGTGTTTAATTATCTTCCTATGTATGTGTTCATCCAAACTATCAAAGCAGTCTTGCCTATTATTAATGCCTATGTTGACGTAATCCAGGGAGAGAATCATATTGTGAAAAAAGGGACCAACTTTTAGATCTTACTGCATGTCATTCACAATTTTTTATTAGGAATTTATACACATCAGCAAATAAAATCCCACTTAACCCTCATACTTGTTTCATCAGATTCAGACACTGTAATGTGCTTCCATCTGGCTCACACTTTCCAGCAAAAGATGCCAAATATAACCAGAGCATCCATGCTTAAGTAAAAAAAGAATCAGCACACATTACACAGTAATACGTTTCAAGTTAAGCCAAGGGGATTTTTTTTTGGACTTCACACCGTTTCACTCCTCCATTAGCAAAGACCAATCAGAAACTGATAATTTGCTACTAGTTTTCTCAGACCTTCTCCTGTGATTCTCACCTGCTGGGGTCCCCGCACGCTCTCCTGGGAGAGTGAAGATGATGTTGAGTGGGAGGGGGATGTAGGGTAGACAAAAGGCATGGGCAATTCCACGGGCTCCTCCTCTGGCAATGTGGAGGGGACACTACTGAGAGGCCGCTTCGTGGGCATGGTCAGACCAATGTGTCTCTCTGGAGCACTGTTCAGGAAGTCATATTCGCTGTCCGCAGGGGGTGGGAATTTGACACTGAGTTTGGTGAGAGAGTCTACTAAGTCCCTGTCCTCAGGGCTGGCGCCGCGGGACGCCAGAGACGTGGGCGGAAGTGGGATATCCACTGCTGACCTTAGCGCTGAGGAAAAGGGTCTCTCTGCCTCTTCTGTACGGTCTGTGCACTGGATGGGCATGGAGAACCGCTGATCTGTCAGACGGCAAAAAAAACATGAGATTTTACACCGTTTTTCAAACTCGGTCAACATGTTGAGTATTCCAACGCTGGCTTTAAAGACATTTGAGCTTGGCAACAATTTGAGAAGTTTCACACATTAAAATATAATCTGGGTCCTTTCAATACGTACATAAGAGAAAAATATTTTTATCACACTTTATATTAATTATTTTACGAATAATTACGTTATATTATTAATTACACAGCTCATATCCAGAACCAACATCGTGCACTTGTCAGTGGAATTGTCAAATGTGTTTATGCACGCTATTTTCACAGAGGTGGCCAGCCGCGGTTCAAAAGGGCAATGAGGCATTCAAGTACAGCCCTTATTAAGGTGTTGCATTATAATTATTTTAAAGAACAAAGCAAAACCTAGTA
This sequence comes from Morone saxatilis, assembly GCF_004916995.1. Lineage (NCBI taxonomy): Eukaryota > Metazoa > Chordata > Actinopteri > Moronidae > Morone > Morone saxatilis. The sequence continues at coordinate 12,762,542 of NW_023340095.1, read as the reverse complement.
ATTTCATAACTTGTTATGACATATACAAACCTATTTCAATTCAACACATTTTCCTTTAAGTAATTGAATTAAGAAAAAACAAGTGAATTTAGGTTCAGGCAGGTAATATTTGCTGAATATTAATATTACCGTTTGATGCATCATTTCCTCCATGGAATCTTTTTAGGTGATCTTTTTGCCTTCTGGTTAGAGAACGGATCTGCCGGAATTTCCCTTGAATTGCTTCAAACGCGTCCAGCATATCCTGACTGACAAACCAATAAATGAAGAGTGAGGAAATAAAATCCATTCTTTCACTGTAATGTCCATGATTGTTTGTTTGTTTTTTACGTCTAGAGACACAAGGAGAGACACATACTAGTCAACGCTGCTGTTGACTGGCATATTAGGAGCAACAGCAACAGTGCCCATATTCTCCTGAAAAAAGACACATTACATTTATAGTGATCATTAGCAAGAATTATCAACAGGCATATACAATCTGCAGTTTTATTTACACAAATCACAAATCTATATTTATTAATGAAAAACATTTCCTGGCCTGTTAAATAATGAACAGTGAAGCTCAAGCTGCTGAACTGTGCTATTATCCTCTAGCACCATCTGGTGAAGTAAAAGTGGATACACCTTGTGTGAAAATAGAGGGTGGATACTATTACTGCAGCATTGCAATCATAGGTTTCCTCAATTGTTTGAATCTTTCGAAAAACAAATGAATGGAAGCACGATAAAATGATTAAAACATACGGACATTGCCTTCTGATCGGAGAGAATTACTGAATAAGGACAGAATTTCTCTAAACTATCCTGCAACCTGCTTTAAAGCTGTATAAACAAGGGTTGGAAACACTGAAAAAGTGCTTTGTAGGCTTGTGCTGTGCAGCCAGGTACTGAGGTTAAAGACTTAAAGGATGATGCTGTGACCTTACAGTCACAAACATAACGCTCAGAAGTTGAATCACATATGGATTAACCATATTTTGAGCCTCGTAGTTACAGCTACATTCATTTCCCATTTATGTTCCTTTAACATCCTTTTTGGCACAAGTGCAACGACATCGAGCAGAAGTACTATCAGCATGTTTCTTTGGGAGAGGAAGCTGTATGTATGCTCATGCGTAATATCAAGTGCGAGAATGAAGAATAAACAGAGCCATCATATTGCAGTTTTTACATAGCGTAAACATAGAAAGAGCACACTGTAATGCCGCACACATACCGGATACTGTATTTTCCTATAAGCGCTGGCCCCATCAAGGAGATGGTTGCAGGGCTCACATTTCATCTCTCCTTAGGAGCCAAAAGAGTGAAAATTAACAGTTTGTCAGGAGGCAATGCTAGATGAAACAGATTCAGTATGACCTATGGAAATCCATTACAATTTTCACAATGCAATGCAAAGGGTAAATTATCTTGTCGGCATATAAGCAGAGAGATCAACTGGCACGTCTCACTGACCTGATGGTTGCCTTGTTGCTGATAACTTAGCTTCAAGTTTTGAAATGAGCTGCTGCTGGTCCTCTATCTGCTTTTGAAGTTTTTGAGTGTATCGCTCATAATATTCAGTCTGTAAAAATGAAGTTTCGGTTATGTTATTAGTACCAATATCTACAATCTGGTCTATGCCCATATGTCTGGGAGTGTGTCACATTTTCATACACATGTATAACTAATAATCATGTTTTAAAAATAGGTTTCTTGCTATTTGACTGTTACCAAAGTGCTGCTATACTGATAATATTTGGCTCTTTTCACACTAAGTTCTTCTCCTAATTTCATTACCATTTGCTGGAGCTCCTTTTTAGCATTGTCCTTTTCAATGGAGACCTGGCGATAAGCTTCGAAAGCTTTGTTGAGCTGGTCTCCGATGTTCCTTTCCATGCCGTGTGCTCCACAATCATCACTGACACAGCAGACATGAGCCCTATGAGTGAAATCATAAAATCTTTTGAAGCATACCAACAATTCACTCCAGAAGAAAAACTCCCCCAAAGAAAAAAAGCAAGGAGTTAGTGGCCTTGTTTTTTTGCCTGTTTTATAATCTTGCTACACCCAAACTTGTCTTCGCATTAAAAGTGATAAAAAGAAGTAAATCGCTCCTTAAAGTGGTTATTTGGTTGTTTAATGTGAGCTGCTGATGCAACGCATAACTGAGTAAACATACTTCCTAACCTGTACTTATTACTACAGCATACTGACAGTTGGAATATCAGCTTACGACCAAAAGCAAGAACTGCATTCACATTTCCACAATCGACACCTTGTTGTAGTCCTGTAAGAAGTGCTGTAGATGTAGATGAGCAGCTGAGCTACATCGAAAAGTAATGACACAAAATGAAGTTGCTCAATGCATTTTGCAGTTTCTTGCACAACTTGTGTAAGGCCACTCACTTAAACAATCCTTACATTTGTTTCCCCTTTGACTTTCAATACTACTACTTTCACTAACTTTTCGAGGCAACTGCAGCAGCACATTTACAGTTTATTTATATATATAGGCTATATATATATATAT
>NW_023340095.1:12749477-12759984 GCF_004916995.1 Morone saxatilis | reverse complement strand
ATATATATATATATATGATGTAGTAGTAGTATTATAATAAATAACAACAAGAGAATGCCAGTCTCACCCAAAGCTGCTTATTAATTATGGATCAGTCGTTAATAATAAATGTCATAGTAACAGCACTCTACCTGCCAGAGATACTACACACCAACACCAGCAGTGGATGAAGCCACAGTAAACCCAACAGGCTGAGCTAGAAGAGGACATGAACAGTACCGACACAGCAGTGGAGCTCTTTAACAGTGCAATTCAAAACCTAATCTACACAGTTCCGTATTCTTTAAACTGTAACTGACCGGTTAGCCATAGCTCATTCAACCCACGGTGGATAAAGCGACCGAGGCACAACTCTCTCTCTCTCCCCCACTCCTCCTCCTCTCCCCTCCAGATCAGTCTTTAACTCGCCGCCAGTGAGCGGCTCTCCTCTTACCTTCATTCGAGTAAAGTGTATAAAGTCGAATTTATTGTTTTGACACCACCGCAGCGTCGTCGCCTATCTTCAGATGCAAAGTTAAGAAGCGCCGGAGAGGATATGGCAGTGTACGTTTTACATAGCCTGGTTGAGTTGGGAACTTCCCTCGGGGAATCCCCTTGCTCTGTAGACTTCCGCCTTTACGCGCTAGTGGCCAATGAGCGAGCGGCTCGGAGGAGCGCTGGGTGGTTAGCTGGTTGAGGGTTCTTCCAGCCTACGCGTCTGCAAACTGACTGTTGTGCATGTGAAAACTGTCCCCAAACTACGCTTACACTGTGCTCATTTGACTCTCGAACATTTTGTCAACAATCCGTGCTGAATTTATTACACATAAAGTTGTATAAAGCATTGCTTGGATTGACCTTGTTAGGAGGTAACACTTTTACTGTTGGGCTGCCTTTCTTTTTTTTTTTTTTTTTGTGGTAATTCTATTTAACACAACTTTATTTAGGAATTTGTGCCATGTGAGCATTGGGTCTCACTAACATGTCAATGCTACAAATTAAGCTGGTTCAGTGTTGTACTTTAATGTGCAATTAATTCAGTTACTTGAAAAACAATTGACATGCAGTGAGTTTGGGGGTCTGAGATCTTGGCCTGATTGGTTACAGGCAATTTAAGTCTATTTCACCTCAAAAGAACAAGGCAATTCAAAGTGTTTTGCATAAGACTTAAAAGATATAAAATAAACACATTTAAACCTGGATGACAACAGGGCAAATGGGACAACTGCCACATGGGCACCCAACCTCCAGAACTTGTTGTTCTTGTTATTGTCAACATATCCTGTGAAAAAAAAAACATTGATCCTAACACATATTGTATCCATAGCCTAAAATATAGTTTATTCTGCTGTATCAAAGACCATTGTTGTTCAAAAACCTAAAATAGGATCCATCAGTGAGCTATATCTTTGCACTGCACTTGCAAATAGGACCAAATCTGCAGCTGAAAACATTTCCCACCAAAACCACTATTTAATTCTGCCTTTTAAAAGTATATATTTGTGAAAGATTATTAATAATTTAAGAACATTTTCAGTGGCTTTTTTACAGGCGTAAATACTAAAACTTACGATGACTGAATTCCATTTAGCTGCTTCGGTTTCAGGGTCCTGCTACTGTGCATGATGGCTCACTGTGACATTTACTGGTACACTTAAACAGAGCAGTGCTACTAATGTAATTAGTAACACCTGAGCTTTTGCATGACAAATCAAAATGTCTGCTGTAAAAGGGCCTATGCAACTGCAATGTTAAAAAGACTCACTCATATCCCCTTACTTTTCTTAACTGATGTTAATAATTGACTACAGAGATGACGGATTGTAAGAACAGGTCAGAGAATGCAGCACGAGGTACAGAACAGAACCTCAGGCAGCACACAACACATTTCACATTTAATATTAAATAAAAAATAAGATATTCAATATATTTTTGACAAAACAATTGACATGCACCAGCAAGCTTTACCAGTATCTAGAGGGATGCTTTGCTGTGCCATGGTGCCCTCTGGTGAAATGTATGGTTAAAAAGGTATGTGGCCACAGTTTATATCACATTGGATCAGAATCTTATGTTGTGGCCAAGACTCTGTAAAATGTGATGTTAAGGCCTCATCATGCTCCCTCAAATATGCTTCTGAAAACCTGCTCTGAGCTAAACTTGTGAAATACTTAATGAGAAAGAAATGTCTAATGATGATGATAAAATATTTATTTGTTCAGCCACCAGGGGGCAATTCTTGTAGCTTTTTTTTCATTTGACATTTATATACATTCTTAGAAAGTAAAGAAACCCCTTTTATATTTTTTTTACCATTTATGCTTAGACATAAAACATAAACATTCATACGTGAATACAGCAATGAATGATTTAACCAACCAAAGGCGATTGTCCAAGGACCAATGTCTAGGATTTAGTGGCATCTAGCTGTGAAGTTGGAGATTGAAACTAACTGAACTCTGTATCCTCTGTATCTAACGATCTTGGAATTAGAACGGGCTTTGAAGAAAAAATATGGTGGCTGCAAAGCCTGTGAAAAACTCTAAAAACTCCATCTGAAGCCAGTGTTTGGTTTGTCCCTTCTGGGCTACTGTACAAAAATGGTTGTTCAACATGGCGGACTCCATGGAAGGCGACACACGGCATATATAGATAAAAACTACTCATTCTAAGGTAATGAAAACATAATTATTCCTATATTCAGGTGATTATACACTAAAGCTCCTCCTAAATGTTACACACTGGACCTTTAATGCCTTGAATCTATATTACTAATTTTCCCACATACATCTTTTTTTCAGCATGAACCAACAGAAAGTTTGTAATGATTCAATAATCTGTCCTGCTGACATTATGGGTAATTCCCTCCCCGTTTCTATACAACTCATGCACACCAAACCTCCACTGTTTTATGTAAAGGTATGGCTGCACATGATTTAGGTTTTTATTTCTGATATGTGTATCACCTCTGACCTAGAATAGAGGTGCCCCTGTCCTAGACTCCATTGTGTGCCAAAGTTAGAACTCTCTCCCCAGCAAGATATACTAGCACAGCACCCAAAATCACCAGAAGGTGGCAGCTAAGAGTGAATTATTGAGATGCAGTATCTTCTTAACTTCTTTAACACTGACTTTAACCGTTGGTCATTTAAACTATTCCATAATGTATATTGTACTATGAAACCAAGTGAAACAGGTACATATGTTGTTGGTATTTTAAGTGCAGTAAATAAGCTTTTTACAAATAACCATAATATACTGGTCCTGAAGCCTGACATTAAATAAAGGTCATTTAATATCTGGGGATGTGCCAACGCCCTTTTCTTAATGACAACAAAACCACAAGTTAATCTAATGAAAAAAAAGATCCTGCAAGTCACATGTTAATATTTCAATAATGTGATCCTCTACTGTTTTAGTGAGATATCCAAACATGGATCAACTTCAGATTTTCCTTATGATGCATTTAAAATATGTTGATCAGTTGATTTTCTGATTTAATCCAGGACTGTCTACAAATGACAGAGCAGAATAAGTGGATGAACATTTCTTGTCTCCATCATAAATTTGATTATGAACTGGTGCAGAGCTTTGTGTGTCCAGTCCACAGTGGGACTCCAGTGACCTGGCTCCTCAAGGGATCATCTGGAGTCGTGCCACAGAGGTTGTCGTCTCTGACCCTCACTGACATTCCAACCTCAACCTCTGCTCCAGCTCAGAATGACTTACACTCCCAGAGTGCCACAAACAACCTCAAATCATATGAAAAAACTCTAGGAATTCCTTTAAGGGAGATAACAGCAGGCCATCTTAGGGGTTTTACATATTTTTTCATGGTTGCTTTGAACTCTGCTTTTATGGCAGTCTCAGATAACTCTTGTCTTGTGGTTCTGGTAAAGAAAAATGACATTTAGACTGCGGTATACTGAAACGCAATGATTTGATAAATGAACATTGGGTGAGGCATATGAGTCATTTCAATGACCACACAATCATTCACCTCAAATACAATTTTCTCTTTCTGTTCAGTCCTCAATCCTCCCTTTGTTCATCTTTCCTGAGGAGGAAATTCTATTACCCAGCTGGCTGCTCTGGATATTAATATGTTACAGAAAACATCAGAAAATCAGACTCGAGAGGAAGAAATTAGTAATATCTCTGCAATGCGCTCTGTATCAACTTTACCTGCCATGCCTGGGTGAGAGTAAACACCACTAAAGATGAGAAAAGTGCAGACATGATGAGACAGATTTATGAATACTCTGTTCCCTTTCATGTGGCGATCTGTTCTGTTTGATCGCTCTCTCTCTCTCTCTTTCTGTCTTCCAAGTAGTGACTGTACCTCCTTCAGTCTCCCTTATGTGACTCATAAATCATAATTGCCTCTATAAAGTACCACCATGCATTACTGTCAGCTACAACACTGGCATATAAGATGTGTACGTTTATCTCACATCTCACAATGAAGCATTTCCGTCATCAATATGTGCATTTCCTGCATTGTGAGACCACAGTATAATAGCACTTCAATAACCCATGCCACCTGAAGTGTTGAAAAGATGATACAGAGGAATAAACTGGGTGCTTTGCGTTCATTATAAACCATTGTTGTCTTCAGTAATCAATCTCTGTTAAAACATATATATATATATATATAACCATAGGCCTCATATACCTATATGTATATAGGCTCATGTTACACCCATAAGTGAGCAGTAAGATGTTTTCTGTTCTAGTAAATTAGTCCTCCCCAAGTGATTTCTGTCCCTAACTACCCTGAACCTCCCCACGCAAACTTACGAGACGGACAGTCAGTGGTGCGACGGGTTCCCATAAATTTCAGTAGAAAATGAATCTCCTGGGCGAGAATGCGGTGTCCTTTTCAACAGCATCATCCCAACCCAGGAGAAGACCCAGCCAATAAAAGGGTCAGATGTGGGTTTTTTTGGCCCTTTGTCCATTAAAGGACATTGGCGTGTATGTATTTATTGAATGATCTGTGCCCCCCCTATCAAATTAGTACGATGAATGGATATTTGTATGCTCCCAGTACGAAGAGCGATGCCAGTTCGACTGAATGTGATCATCCTAACGTTGTATTCTTCAGGAAGGCCAATCCCCTTTGTCCTTTCCAATGTGTGAAAAGGATACTGGGAGCATGCTGCTATATGGCCCCTTGTTCTAAGATATACACAATCAGAACCCTGGAGGGGCCTGGTTGAGCTCAGCAGTAAATCTTGAGCCGCAATGACAGAGTCGATCCATGTTTCAACTCCCCTGTGTCCCTAGCCAAATTAAACAATCTGCTGTAGGGTCTGCAGAAAACGCCAAGATCAAGACAGAGGGCGGAGCCGAGGACTGGCATGGGGTAAGGAGGAATGCAGGGGGAAACACAGAGATCAGATTTCAGGAGCCCAAAGAGAGGTGGCAGAGAATGGAGAGAACCCTTGCTGTCAAGAGTCTAAGAAACTATAAATAAAAGTAATACATTACATTTCACGCACATTTTCTTCATAAAAATGCTTAAATTAGTATTGTGTTATCTATTCGAATTATGGTGCAAAAACTATGAATGGGTGCAGTTTGTGTTTTGTTTCATGGAATATGTGAAAGTAGCTGTGTGTCACTTCAGAGCAGAACCATGAGGCACTTTAGTTTCCATCAAAAGCTAAAGCTACGCACAATATTGTTTTGGTTGAGGTTATGGCCTTGGGGGCTTCCTGCAATTTGAGGAGGACGGGGAGGGGATGAGTATGTGGTGAAACTGTGAGAAGATTCTGTAGTTCTAAGAATTATTATACAATTGGTGATTTATTTAAAAGCTTTAAGGGGTATTTTATGATCATTAGCCAGACTCTTACAAACTCTTGTACACTAAGTAATGTTTTTAATATGCACAAATCAGGGAGGATCAAAAACATGCAACAGATCTATGGAGTATTATTGTGTTTTAAATCAAAATCATATTTACCTCCACAGTGGCCTAGATAAGATGTTGCTCTTAACAGTTTTTGACTATGCACAAATACTGCAAGAACACTTTCCTGCGTGCTTATAGAATTTCCTGATTGATAGCGAGAGGAAGTTGTCTCCCTGTTCCTGTTACATAAGAGCTAAACCACAAACTTTCACTGAGCAAAATGTAGTTGACACTATATGCCATGTAAAGAGCGTCAAGTGAACCAATTTTAACATCCCTGAATATCAACTCAAAATCAAAATCATACAAAAAAATTATGATTAGAAAAGTTTTTGTGTCACCTGTGTTGACAGATTTTAAATGTATTATTGTAAACCCAATATTTACTTTTGGTTAAATGTGGTTATATTTTAGCTTATTTAACATAAGCATATGCAAATGATCATTTTATTTGACCGATGTCAACAGTCCAATATCCCCAAAGTGAGCCAACAATATATACTGGATATCCTCAACCACATGCATTGATTTCTAATTTGTCAGTATAAGATAAGGCTTTTTGGATGTCCAAAATCAATAGTCATGTGGAAAGGGAGGGTCACAGCAGTACATCTTTCCCACAGAGGGAAGGGTGCGAATGCGTTTATATGTGTCTTCATGGGAAAACCAAAGTACAGTGTGTTGGGTTGTATATACTGTATTAAGGAATTGGTTGGATTTGATGAGGCATGTTGCATTTTCACAATTGGCAGACTGTATATAGATCTAATCTCTAAAAGCTGTGCAAACACAGCGTGCAGAAAGCTGGACTCAACACTGTTGGCATCTGTTGATTTTGCAAATGCTCTCAATTATTTTTTCATTTAATTTTCATTATAGCAACCAACTGGAGGACAATACTCTTAAAGAGCAGGGTGAAATAGTACAAAAAGTCAGTGGAGATTAAGCAAAACTAAAGAAATGAAAAGGCATATGAGGCTAAGAAGAAAGTCCCTAGCTGACCTGCAGGCATCTCGGCTCACATTAAGAGCCCTCTAGTGCTCTTCATTACTCAAGCTCATGAATTTTTTATCAGCAGGAGACTTACGGCTCCAGACAGACTATTTCTACCAGAGACAGGAAACACAGAGCACTGAGAACACACTATCAGTTATCCAACATTGAAAGTAGGGGAAATCGTTCTTTTTGGTGCACCCTTAAACACACATCCTGAGGGGTTCTGCGTGAATGGACTGTAGAATGGGGCCATTCATTCATGCCTCTTCTTATGATTATAATGGATGTTAGGAATCCTCTAAGATCATTCAACTGTATCCCAGATGGTCAAACAAAGCATTTGTGTATCAAAAAGTGAAAGTACAACCTATGAAACCAGTCTGGGTTTTAGGGGGATTTCTGATGCTTTAAAGCTGCAGTAGGAAACCTTTATAAAAACAACTTTTTGTCACATTTGCTGAAATTTTCACTATTTCCTGACAGTAGTACACTAGACATATAATCAGTGAAAAAAAAATAAGTTTCTCTGTCTCCTCCTAGTGCTTGTAATGGCATTTGCAAGAATCCACCAGACCTGAACGAAAACAACCAATCAGAGCTGAGAAAGACAGCTTATTATTGAGTGTCATACCTAGTGTCGGTATTTGATGACCTAGAAATGAGACTCATCAATCAACTATCTTCAAGTCAGCACCCAAAGTGTCTCTCTATCTTTCTTGGTTCTGATTGGTTGTTTTCGTTCAGGCCAAGTGATTATTGCAAATGCCATTAGGAGCACCAGAGCAACCTGATTTTTCACAGATTATCTGTTTCATGTGCTTCTGTCAGGATATAGTTAAAGTTTCAGTAGATAAGACAAATAGTTATTTTTATAAATGTTTCCTACTGCAGCTTTAAAGCATCAGAAATCCCCCTAAAACCCTTTAATACAAAAGTCAAATATCAAACCTGCAGCCAGAACCCTGGGCGTAATATTTGACAGTGACCTTAATTTTGAATAACATCCATTTACTTTAATTTATTCTAGCACGCTGCTTAATGTCTCAAATTTTCTTAATATTATTGTTCTTATCATATATTAGTTATGGGTATTTTATTATTTAATTTGTATATTTTCAACTATATTTTTTGCCCCAGTGTGGTTAATTTTACAATATGTAAGTTATCTAACTTAGTATTTATTTTTACTGATGGGGGTCTTTTATTCTCTTTTATTTTACCTTACTTCTATATGATTTTAATAATTAACTGTTGTTTAATTGTATTTTATGTTTCCCTAGTGCCTCCTTAAATGTTTTAATCTTGGTTCCAGCTATGTAAGGCACTTTGTCACTTTGTTTTAAGAAGTGCTGCATAAATGAAGTTTATCATTATTATTATAGTTACATATAAACTGATAAAATGTTGTTGTGTCCTATAGGCTCCTTCTGTGATCTCCACAAATTTCATTCCACAGTGGACTTTCCTGGTTTGTGTCATCAAAATAAACATTCTGGAGGATGGACTGTGCTGTTTTAATTCTGCTATTGATATAGATTATTCAGAGATAATAAGCTCTTAGCAAATAAGTGATGATTTGGTGATATTTGTTGATAGTTAATGACAGGCTGCATCCGCCATGGTAAACTTTAAATCATTGTCAAGGTGAATGCATTAACTGTCACAGTGAAAATGTGGACAATAGCATTATGCTGAGGTTGAACAGCACCATACAATGTTTACAATAAAGTTAGGAGAGTTGCCTGGCAGCAGAATGTACACAATGAAACAGCCCAGTGGCGCTGCTCTTTATGTCAGTGTCAGGCCTGAAAGAACTGCCTTTGTACACATATGAGTCTCATTCTCGGGACATTTGACATGAGCAAAATGAGGGCCAAGCTGCACAATAACACCTTTCCTGCTGCTGTCAAGGATTTCCTCTCATATATTAGGAAGTATTCAGAAATGGTTCAAATATGTGTATAAAAATGTCAGTGAGAAATATGAATACAAACCACTGTGCGGACAATTTTATAAGCCGACACTCAAAATTCAGATTACATTGTGCGATATCATCTAGGCTTATAATGTGTCATTTGTATTTATAACCCTTTCTTTAAGATGTTTTTATATCACCTCATAAAGTGGTTATAAGGAAGGTGATGCCAAGGATTAATAAAACTAAACTGTCATTTATCATCAAAGCTTTAACATGCCTTTTCATGAAGAAGTAACTAAGAATTAACATTTCACTTCAGATGGTTTCCTGTTTCTTGATTGCTAAAATGCTTTGTCACATGGTTTTATCTATTTGTTTCAATAGATAGGTTCCAAGTTTTAGAATTCTGTATAACTCACCTACACAAAATAATGAATACATACAATGCTGCCCTCACCAGTGTGATGATACCCATGTTCTCCGTTCAAATACAGATTATGTACCACATGTTGAGGGACTCCAAATGATCCTGTTACAAAGACTATGACTCTAATCATTTTAAACATCTAACAATGATCTATAATATATGTCTTAGTCATTAAAAAAGATCCTTCTCAAATGTTCATTATTGCACAGAACCAGTTCATTTATGGATAACTGAACGGAGCCCTTGTGAACACCACTCCCACATCAGTGTCTCAATTAAAGACCAGAGTTGTGAATATGGCCTTTTTTTGTGTGTGTGACACACACACATAGGCACCCACAGCTCTTTTTTGTGGCTAGCTTATAGTCAAGAGTCAGGGGAAATGAATCTGCTGCTGCCAAAGAGAGGTTACACGCCCCAACCAAAACCTTGCATCGAGGCAGGAAGGCACGGAGCCGTTAGTGAAAGCTTCCTGAAGCTTCTAAAACTGCGCAACACTGACTAATTCTCAGGAATCTAACGCAGGGAGGAAGGGAGGAGAAACGTTTTTCTCTCTCTGCCTTCCACAGAATGAGCTGTGAGACTAATTGTTGTTATGATTTGTGAGGATAAAACAGAAAGTATCGCTCTCTTCACATATTTTAGAGTTGTTTTCTGACTGACTGTTTACATTAGTTCAGGGAACACTGACAACAAGTAGCACGATGTCCTAAATTAACCTCACTCTCTTATTTCCCTTGGAAATACCCAGTGTGTGTGAATGTGAATTTGTGTATCGGTGTGTACATGGGTTTGTGTCTTAGTGATCTTGTAATCTTTGCATTGATGCATGTTTGTGCCTGTTTGAGGGATTATGCATGTGCAATTAAACCTGCATCTATAATGAAAGGAGATCTCCTTCAGGGGAACGGCATGCTCTCTGGATATTTGCTCCTCTATTGGCAAAGACCGTGCTTTCATATCAAAACAACCCGCTTGAAGTGATTTAATGGTAGGTTTTGCGTTTAAATGATATATTCCTTCCGGGTCTGGTTTGTGATATGGAAACCAGGGGAAGTTGTTTAAATATGAGCTCAAAAAGATCTGCGATAATAACATTAATTACTAATATTATTCTATACATGTGTAGGTTTATTTAGCTGTTATAGTGCTACTCAAACAAAGGGATCAGAGATAACCTTTCCTTTCACTGTTTCATAAAAGGTGGTGGTTCAACTGACTCTCTGTCTACACCCCCCCACCCCCCACCCCACCCCCTTTAGTGCCC
>NW_023340095.1:12729133-12749377 GCF_004916995.1 Morone saxatilis | reverse complement strand
CTTTAGTACCCTGAGCAGAGTGCTGAATCAGATCTCTCTCCCTTTCCTGTAACGCTGACCCTCAGTGACTCCTGTTGGCCTGGTGAACTTTTCTACATGCTCTACTAGTGACCTTTGCTTTCATTTAGGAACAGCATATCACATATCACACCTATGTATACACGTGCCAGTGCTCCTCAATAAAAGGATGCTGACATCATAGTGGACTCATAAGGATTATTTCTGTGACGCTTTAGGGACACAATATTTAATTATACAGCTAAAGCAGAGCCTCAATTAGAGGGTCTCTCCGCTATGTTCGTTCTGGCTGTTACCACAGTGCACATGTGTGGGTAAAATAGTTGATGAAAGAGATAACAGGTCTTTAACCATGCAGGATGATATTTAATTTGGATCATATCAGTCTTATTTGTTCTAGCTGACAGTAGCGATCACACAACTGGTTCAACTTGACTATAAAGGCAGAACGAGACAGTGGTTATAGCATGGTGATTGTGCTTTGCTGAAGGTCGCCATTAATTCACATTTTCTGCCACCAGTGTTGGTTTTCCAATCAGCAGGTGACAGTGGTGGGTAGATTGCCTTTGATTTATAGCCCAGCCTGCCCCTCTTACTTGCTCCAATAAAGACCCCCGCACCCCCTACCCCACATACACACAAACACACACGCACACTACCACGGCCACCAAAACCACCCATCAGTCACATTAACCATCCCTTTCAACAGAATTTTACTCTACTACAAAAGCCAATCTTTAAAGGATCAGATCACTGAGTGAAAGAAAAAAGTTTTTATATTATTTTAAGAGAAAACTAACTCTCATTGCTAAAAGCTATAAAATGCAGTGTTTTTACCTTGAGGTAGGAAGTAATTTATTATAATTGTGAATAATTAAAACCTATTGACTTTGTGCCACAAGTGAAATTGCATTCATCTCCATTGTATCGGCCCATATACTGTTCATTTAATTGGGAAATGTGTCGTTTTGTAAATAGGGTATACTTTACTTCATTGTAAACCAAAATAGTGTCCCATTTCACTGATGTAATGTTTTTAATTATATATATTATATGCACCCAGTCTCACGGTGGAATGTTTGGTATGTATAATTTAATACATTAGCAACAGGGGTGGTAACAGTGTTTTTATGTTATATGTTCAGATAACAATGAAAATAGTAGATAACCGAAAATACCCGGGTGTATTTTTGCAGTACAAAAAATTACTTTTCAATCGTAATTGGAGCAAACAGATGCAAACTGTTATGTATTTTTGGCACCACTGTCAAAACGCCACCCCTACACCAAAAGGGCCGAATGGTTTCTCCCACCGTAGCAGCGTCGGTCCTGCGCAGCGTCTGACTGCAAATCAATGAAGCCAGTCAAACAAACGGGGCTGGGCAATCGAAGTTGGGACAATTTACGGAGGTTTCTGTTGCCGGATAGTCGACGACAATAGGGATATGTATACAACTAATATGTATAGAATCCTATGTTTGTGTCCTTTAGCGGAGTAAGGAGGATTTCCATGTCAAATAATTTTCTACTTATACGAGGAGTTTGATGTATTTCGCCAGACAATTGTAGCTTCACTGAGAAAAACTACTCTCCCTATTCGAACTGAGGATGATTTTTGCTAATACTGGAAACCCACTAAGGACTCCGTATCGCAAACAGGTAAATAGCAACGCTAATATGTATCAACCAGCCTTTAAGACGTAATGTACACAGAGCTGACTTCATGGAAGTCGCAACAACAACAAAAAAAAAAAAACCCTAACCCTTTGACAGCAGCTAGAATAAACTTAGACTCTCTAATAGAAATGAAACTAACTTTTGGTTCACTTGTGTCATTTTGAAATGGCAGTGTTGTGCTCCTGTGTGTGTGATGTCGGATTCAGATAGGCCACTTTTTTTTTTGCATAATGAGAATACCTGCTGCTCGGGCTGTGGTCCAGGTCCGATACTGCTGGGAAAGAGAGAGAGAGAGAGAGAGAGAGATACAGGCCTGTGACTCCAGTTGATGTAATGGCTATACTGACCACACAGAAGGGGAAAAATAATCTCCCTCCAATAGCAAGCATCACTTATGAGACATGGGAAGTGCACATGAGCTGGCAATGAGCACCACTTCACCGAAACTCAACCAAAACAGAAGTTTTTTTTTTAAAATGTCCACAGTGTTATATTCTCGTTTACTTCGGACCAGGTAAGGTTGTGGTTGCTTTCTGCTTTTATATATCAAACTCACTCTCAGTGATGTAAGCCATTGGTTTACCTTAAATACTTTAGAGTATTCTTTCCCATAAAATGTAATCCACACACCTTATTTGCTTGCCATATTAGGTTTCTCTCTTCTCTCTTTTGTACAGTAAGGATAACTAATTGTCCACTGATGCATTTACTTTGTCCCAGTTACATATAGATTTTTTTTTTAAACTCCCCTTTAGCCATAAGATTTAAATAAGCATATTTACTCTGTCGCGCTCATGCTGTTATCCTGTGGCTAGAGCTCCATTGGGCGAGGCCTGTTACTGGAAGCCCTGTGTATTTCCAGCTCGGATATGACAGACTCTGCTGGTCTGGAGCTGTCTGATAAGATGCCGTCCTCTCCCCATCACAGTCTCTTACAGTCCTGTGGCTGAGTATCAGGCAAATGTATGAAGACAAAATTCCCTTTCAGCCCCCCCAGAAAAGGTTAACTTTTTCTTTTAAAGACTGGCTTATCTTATTGTGCTTGGACATATGTTATAAACTATTACTGTAATGTATATAGTGCATGTCTCATTTATTAAGTAAAAGTCATTATTTGCCATGTTATTTAACCAATTCACAGCTCACACGGGCTTTTAATTCTTTGACGACAGCGGCTTTTAAATGTCAAACTTAAATACAAATGCAACATGGAGGGAGGGTTTTTTTTTTTTAGATCTAAAAGCTTTTATGTGAGTTCCCACATTTGGTTGTGTTTGTTTTTCTCCTGCTTTAAAGTTCAAGTTATTACTTCTTTTGTTCTAGTTGCTAACATTATAAAGATATTGGTAGGAAATGTACCTTTTTTTTTATCTTTGAAGCCTGAGAGACACACTTTCCATGTTAAAGGAGGTGCAGTACCTCAAGACTGAAATAGTATGATGATGACACACACAGCTCCCGCCACTATTACTTTGGCACAACAGCGAGGAAGTTTTTCCTATTTTGTGCCAAACTGGAGTTTTTTTCACTGAGGAAGCCATTCATGTTTCTTTGGTAATTACTGTTTAGTAAGATTTTGGCCCGACTGTAGTCTGATGTGATTCATGTTTCCTGGTAATAACCTCCCAAAAATCTGGGGACAGTAAGGGCTAGTCATAAGAGCAACTTTGTCGTATTTCACATTTGTTCAGTCTGTTGATGCAGACATCCACTGGAAAATATTTCTTGATTACTCTTATGTCACTTGAGTGAGGCCATACTCTTCCGTTTTTATAAAATTTCCCTGGGTAATACCTCACCTTTAATTTGTGGAACAGTTTTGTTCGCGCCATACACACTAAGCGTATATTAATCATTTTAACTTTGTGACACAGACCATGCTCAAAAAGAGAGCAGTTCACTGACAGAAGGTGGAGCATTTATTCCACCATTGAGTTGGAAAACAGTAGGTCAAACTGGTGTCAGGCAGTCGACCAGTCGGTCACAACAGAACATCCTCTAGGCTGGAGTCCAGACTTGGGTTGCTCAATCCGGTCACCACTTCATGCTTCGGATTCCATCAGCTTCCTCTCAGCTTGTGATTCCTCGTGAGGGGGGTCTGGGGGTGGGGGTAATCAGTGTGGGATAGTAGAGGAGAAGACAAATCCTTGGAGGGGACAGCTCTCTCAGACTAGGACATCTGTTTCTTGTAAACATAAAGTACAAAGTTGCTCAATCACTGAAGGATATTGACTCTCTCCCCCCTGCTTGCCCTCGGATTGACAGGCCTTACGCAGCCAGTATAAGCAATACTAGATAATTAACCTAAACTCAATACCACGTGAAAATCATAGTGCCAGTTGTTTGACTGTGTTTTATATAACCTGGAAGCAAAAATAGTAGTTTCTTAACAATTGTTTTTTCTTGCCTAATAGGAAAAAAGAGACACAGTCACTCAAACCATTCTGAACATATAAATACTTCTACTCATTATTAGAGTTGCTAAGGTTACTGGCGCTACAGCGGAGAGGATTGTTTATGCTGACCTGCGAAGAGCTTATTCGACACATTGAGCTTGTGTGGCATCATTGTGACACAGATGTCAGAGCTACAAGCCCCTGTGGACCTTGATTGTGCTGACGGCGAAGGTGTGATGGAGTTAGTTCTCCCGATATGGATCACTGCTCTGTAAAATATTAATCATTACACCGGACTTAAACCCACATGACACTAATGATGGAGTCCAGGCAATTGATCTTTTATCGTGACTATGTGCAGGCTTTTCTTGGACTAAATTCTCATTTCATTTTTACAAGTACAGATATTGGACATTCAGTGGACTAGATGATGATGTGCATGTGAAAGGGGTCATTTGTAGTGACTTAGATCTTCGCGTCAGCTCTACAGAACATTTCAGGATCTACAGGATAAACAATTTTATTTACCATCCAGCCTGAACTTGCATTCAACCTAATTTTTATGTAATTTCCCTTCTTATTGCAGCCACTTGTTGCCCCATCGACACACCCAATGGCTCCACCCAGCCCGAGCACTAACAGCACCAACAACAGCAGCAGCAGTAGCACTGCAGGCTGGGACCAGCTCAGCAAAACAAACCTCTACATCCGAGGCCTGTCCCCTTCGACCACAGACCATGACCTGGTCAAACTCTGTCAGCCGTGAGTACCACACTTCCTCTCATCATTATCTGCTATTGATCAGCCATTGATTTTTTGGCCTAGTTAGTTTTCGAATCTAGTTTAAATTTGCTCATTTATTGAAACAAGGTGTTAAAAAGTGAACAGTAATATATGAATAGGCCATTTTACCAATTACAATAGTATATAGTATAGTCTTTGTTGTAATCTATTGTTATAGTACATTCCTTTCTATTAAGCTGACTTTGAATGACAGCCCTACAGGTCTGTTTAAATATCTTCCAAAAAGGTATTTAATATTTAATCAGCTTTTTCTAACCAATAGAGTAGTTTTAAACCATGCAGAGAGCATGACGAGACACCTATGGATTCATATATATATATATATTTGAGATTATAACAAACCCGGCAGTATTGCAGGCTTCATTTGAATATGACATGAAAAATGTTCTTGAAGGCCACACAAGGGCAGAGCGTGGATGATGACAGCAACAGAGATGTCATATATCATGTATGTGGATAAAGGAGAGATACTGTCAGCACTGGGATCGTCCACAGCTCTCTTTGTGCGTGCTGATGCTTTATGTTTGCCAAGCAGAGAGACCACCCTGGTGCCTCATAGATTTAATTTGGTTTTTTTCTGGGGCCCCATCTTCACAATGTGGCACTGATTTTGCAACACAAAGCTGCCAATTCATTCTTTGGCTGTTTAGAAATATATTAGATATTGAAATTGGCCTCAGCAGTGTTAGATTAATAAAAAAAAACAAAACTAAAAGAAAAGTCAAAATGGGAGAACTTTAGATTGAAGAGTTTCCAAGCTCTCTCTTACGGCATTGCAACCTAAATGCAGCCCCTTTCCCCTGGTTTTAATGTACAGAAATACTTCACACTACAAATGCGACTAAAGTATAGTGCTGTTTTGTCACTTTCCTATGCAAAACTGTTGGCAAACTTTCTTTTTTCTTGTCCTCTCAAAATGCCTCACAGGGTCACACTGAATAACCCTGAAGCTTGTACATGTACAGTACAAGTAAATGTAGATTTTGATGATAGTGTAAGCGCAAACCTGCTGTAGCCAGAGTTCAGATGAAGAAGAGGTCATAAGTTCATGCTCTTTCACCCAGTTTAGCATTTAGCCTAATTCCTGGCTAAAATATCCTCTTAGTTGACTGCAGGGTACAGTGTGTGTATGCAATTGATTGATAAAGGTAAAATATGTGACAACGTCGTTATAATGAAGTAATGTGTTACAGTAGTGGTACTGCAATTTTTTGATTTTAAAGTTTTAAACATATTGTGCAGCCCTAATATAAATACCTATAAAAGCATTACATTTTTCTAAACATCAGCAACAAAAATACACAGTTGAGACTCAGATGGTCTTTTTTCTAATCTATTTTTCTCAGTACTGTGTTCTTAAAAAAAAGCAATTTGAAGAAATGACACTGTAGTTACATGGTACTCTTATGATGTTACCGTCAGCACTTCCTGTGCGCATACCATGATAGCTCTGTTGAAACCATGGCAACAACATGAACCAGACCAGACTTTTAAATGTCACAATCTCAATGTTTTGAGAGCATCTGTAAGTGGAAAAACAAGTTGTAATCTGTGACAACATTTTACTGTAATAAGTCAGAACTTTACTTTGAAAATCCCAACCGTCCAAGTGACCTGACTTCACTTAAGAGCAACTTTTTTGGCTTCTCTGTACAAAGTTTGGTTCAGTGGTTTAGTGTGGCTAAAGAAAAGGGACTGTATAGCTTTGCACTCACATGGTGGGGATTTTCAGAACCCCATGGAAACCACTTCCTGTTTCTCATATTTTCACAGTGATGTCATAGATTGTTGCTCAACCCTCTCTGTGTGTTTTATAACTGGCTCCGTCTGGTACATAATCCAGCTAACAATGCCTCGCCTTTGTGCTCCTCCTCTAGGTATGGCAAAATTGTATCAACAAAGGCCATCCTGGACAAGGCTACAAACAAATGTAAAGGTGTGTAAAGTTTTATTTTTTCTTTTCTTTCCAACACCGCCCTCATTTATCTTTCCTCTAATTAAGTATGTATCAATAAATCACATGAACTGCCCTGCAGGATTTTCAACACCTCACTGAAAGAGAGAATATCGCTTCTACGCTTTCTCTTAAATTGGTAGACATCCAGTGTGTGAATGCTATCAAAACATTAAGTCATTCAGCAGCTATGCAGTTGTCTCAGATGATCCGAGCAAGTCAGGAAACAGACAGCCAGGCTGCTCAAAGCTGCCTCCCAGCTCATGTTATTTTAAGCCTCAGCCCACTTGTCTGTTGGTGTGTCACTGCTGTGGGTGGTTCCTGGGAAGAAGTGGGTGACTCCTCCTCTTGCTGCTGAGTGACAGTGTTGCTCTTGGTCCAGTTCTAGTAGACTGCCTATCTGACTAAAGAGGGACTTACTGATTCTCTCTAGTGCTGATGGGATTAAGAGAATGCTTTGTCACTCTCCTCTGGATTATACAGATGCCAGTTAATCGAAGGCTCTCTGTGAAAGAAGACACAGTTAAAGACCTTGTAAAGCTCTGACTGGATTTCAAATAGACGGCAGTTATGGCTTTAGCAATAACCTTGAGAAACCTTGAGTTTTACAAAATACTTTAAAGTCATTATTTATTATTATTATTATTATTATTATTAAGATTCACATGAAACTTTAAGTACCAATGCTACCCATTTCTCAGCTGAAAGAGCCCTGACATATTTACCATAACTTATCTTGAATAAGTTAAATATAGCCACTGCGCCATAGGTTAGGGACTATAGGTGCACCCTGTTTGTACCCCGCAGGACAAAGAGCTGACCTGAGCCATGAATGTCACACTGGTATCTGCATCCTCAGCGCTTTTCTAACTCTGTAACTGTGCTGCTTGTCTCCTCAGGATATGGCTTTGTGGACTTTGACAGCCCCGCTGCAGCTCAGAAAGCTGTGGCTGCCCTAAAGACCACTGGTGTCCAGGCTCAGATGGCAAAGGTGAGGATTCATTACAGTCTGATGCTGATATCACATCCATACAACTCACCCAGTAACTCAGTCTCTCCTCCATCTGGCTGTTCGGGCAACTCAAACCTAATCTTTGTGGTATTAAATAGCAGGACTTAAATCCTTGGCTGCAGGGTGTATGCTACCCAAACCCTTGGTCTATAGACTGTTCAGTGACATTGCATCCATTTTCAGGAGCAAATGTGACACCAGGTTTTTGCAGTTTACAAGTCTCTGTTTGCGTGTCAGTAGTGTAAGTGTTTGTAATGTGCAGCTCGGTCCTTATTGTACATGCGTTTAATTGGGATGCACAAATGAGAGGTGTAGATATGTTAACAAAGGCTAATTATATTCTCCTGGAATTACTGCAGACACACAATGTGCAATAATTGTAAATTAACACATTATCGGGTTATTGTGTAACAGCAGACAAACAGTGGATGGGCTGTTGTGGTTTGTGTTAATTAAACTTGAATTTGATTCTGAGTTCTAACGAACTGTATATTATATTAATTACTTGACAAGACATTCACAATTAGCATGTGACTGCATTTAATTGTAGTATTCTAGTGACATTTGCTCAACATGTCCAACATCAACGTTTTTCTCTCCCTTTCTTGTCTCATTCTCTAGTTCCTTCAATTTTACTTTGCTTTTCATGTTACATAAAGTTTGACTCCTGCTGCATTAATAGAATCATTTATATAGTGTTAATATTGTGCACATGTGTTGCACCACTTTCTTTGTAAAGTTGTCACTCAGTGATTAAATCTAATTGCTAATCTGCTGATGTGTTCATATATGGTGTGTTAACCTACAAGTTTATATATATCATGGATGGTTCCCAACGGTATGCTGTCAGCTGAAAGCTCCCAGCCAATAGTTTGACTACAGGCTGTAGAGATGACAGGATGACACGTCTCAAAAGCACCATTACACACACATTTAATATCTCCCTGCAAGATTATTGTACTTAAAAATGAACATGCAGCAAATGAGGCTTCATGCTGCAAATGTGTTTAAAATACTGGGAAACAAGTGCAAGAAATACAAAAACGACAAATGTATCTTCTTCACTAGACAAGTTGGAGTTATAGCTCATTGTCAAGTTAAAGAAATTGTTGGAACTGTTCCTATAATGGTGCCCAGTTTTGTGTCGACAGACAGTTATTCAAGGCTTTAATATACTACAAATCTAGCTTCTTCACAATGTAATACAGGAGATTGTCAGATGAAGGGCTTTAAAGTAGGACTGTATAACTTCAGGCATCTGCTCTCACTGACATTAGAGAAGGAAGTAAATAATTGTGTGTTGTTATGGTAACAGGAACCAGTCGGGGGAAATTAGTTCCCATACAGCACTGAGCTAGAACCCTTGGCCTCATTTTCCTGTCTGAGGATCTGTAGAGCTTCTTGACATGCCTCTGTGCACCCATTTTACTTTTTTAATTAAAATAGAGCAGCTTCGAGGGGCATGCCGAAGTTTAATCTTTGTATTGTGAAAAGTAAATGCCATTATAAAGTGTGAGCCTTTCACTCCAGCTTGATTCTCACTATTGCTGAAGCTTGTTTGGGCTTAATGGACTCTCTGACAAAGGTCCCTTTTCCTGTTTTTTTATCTGCCCAGGCACCCTTCAATGGGCTTTCTCTCATTATTATTTCAATGGCAGGTGGTGGGAAGTAGCCAGATAAGAGTTTCCCTTCTTTTTACCTTATGTTATTTCAATGAATGTCTTATGATACTTATGTGCTTCACTTGATCTGTATACATGCAAGGGATTTACCTTATGCACATTTGTATAAGATTTATAGAGGAACATTGTTTTATAATGTTTCTTGTGACCGGAAAGTCGCAATCCAATCCCTGGATCAGCAGGCTAAATCTGGGTGGGTGAAGTGAAAGAGCAGCACATGCCCATCCCTCATTACCACCACTGTAGTGCCCTTGTGGAAAACTTTTTTAAGTTGGGTTGTGTAAGGTATTTATCCATAGTCTCTGTATTATCCACAATAGATGGCAGTTGGCATGCCCCCAGTTTGGAGAAGCAGACAGGAGTACCAGCAAGTAAGCCAAACAATGCACTGCCGTGGACAGGAGCAGTAACAAAATGTATTTTAGCCACCTAAAAAAGGTTCACCTAAAAAAAATCTATATCAGTTGAGCCTATATTTAGAATATTTTCAACGATAGAAAACCGAAACTGAAACTCGAACTAACCGTTTAACGGCTCTAATTGAGCTATACATAGAAAAGACAAAAAGACAACAGCAGTAGATCACATCATTTTTACAGCATCTCCCTGTGTCTGTAGAGAAGCAAAAAGTAACACCCCTCCATCAGCCACACCTCTTTTCATGAGCGTGCGTCAGTCACACTTAATGACTGACTGATGGGTGGTGACCCATTCAAAACACAGGCTGTTGTCTTATCTCATATTTCTGTCCCTGCATTTGTCTGAGCTTTTCCACGCTTACCATTGGTTTTCTTACATTTAGATTTCTCTTAAGTGACGAAAGAGTTTATAGATATGAATTCGTCTGAAATAGAAATCAAGTGCCATTAAAGATCATGTTAGAAAAATGTCACAATTTTGCAGCAAAGTGTATAACAACAAAAGAAATCAGATTCCTGTTCTGTGTTCACCTTCCCTATCCCTGCTGCTGTGCAGGCTTTGACTCATTCATTGTCTTCGAATTCTGAAATGTTGATTTTCCTGTCAGTGTATTACTTTTAGTAATCCAACCTCTCCCTTTAGCTGACTCTGAACAGCACAACACTGATGAATATTAATGGTGAGAGGCCGCTCCCCTGGGACTCGTAGCCGTGTCTTATGTTTCTGCTGATGCTATTAAAATATGGCAAGAAATCAGCTGCCTTAAGCCAGCGTGGGCTGCATGCAAATCTCTATTTATCACTGCTCATAGTGACCCTTTACTACCTAAAACCCCCAACAGAGAAAGACAGGAAGAAGCAGACATAAGCAGACACATGATAACCCCATTGCTGGGGTCCATATTAGAAGTCTATTAAATGTTTAGCAATTTGCAGGGGTAAATTATATGGAATAGCAAGGAAACTGATCCCTCCTTCCTCTCTTCCTCCTTCTAATTTACATGTTACTAAAGCCAGTGTGAATGTGATACTACAAAGGAATGTTTTTGTGTTTTCCAGGTGTGTTTCAACCATTTACCATTTTCTATAGTGTACTTATATTACCTCTGGCTTCCTCTCTCTCTTTTTTCCACCATACAGCAACAGGAACAAGACCCAACAAACCTGTACATCTCCAACCTGCCTTTGTCTATGGATGAGCAGGAACTGGAGAACATGTTAAAGCACTTCGGCCAGGTCATATCCACACGCATCCTGAGGGACTCCAGTGGTGGCAGCAGAGGAGTGGGCTTTGCGAGGTCAGATCCTTGTGTCATTTATTGTTAATGACTCATGGTCCTGAAACAACATTCATGGACCGTTTTTTACTGGTGCTACATATAGCATTTTAACATCAATAAAAAGGTTAAATATGGCATATTGGTATGATTAAACTAAATACATAATTAAATAACTCAGATGATGCTTCAAGGTCAAAACAGACCGTTGTGCAGCCGTAATAAGGACAGGAATAGACTACTGTTTGACCAGTAACATGGAAGTGATGTCAGTAAAGGGGGAAATCTGTAGGAAATGTGGTATTTATATTGAGATACAAAAGCGCTAACAAGGATTGAGAAAAAAATGCTACATGTAATAGCTTTCTAATAGTTGAAACACAGACTGAGTTTTTGCTGATTCATCATCCTAAAATTCGTTTCGCAGTTCGAAGCAGAATGTGTTTCATTTCTCAAATGAATACCTAAAAGCACATAGCTATGTTGTCAATAACAGGGCAGAAAGAACAGCTCATGTATGGACAAATGGAAACTCCTTTAAAAAATACTTTCACAATGACTAGGTGATTTAATTATAGTGGTCATGCTGGCTTCCGTCAGTTGTACTTGCATAACCTGATGATTAACTGAAATACCTGATAGGTAAGGCCAAGATCACGATTGACAAAGCCAAAATATCATACTGAATCATAAGAATGTTTTTAAGTGTGGGTGTGTACTAGAAGGTCCATATGGCTCAAATGGTGAAGACTACAGTAAACAAGCTGATTTCACAACATATGTGCACATTGGGCTTGCAATCTTTTATGTATATAATGAACCACCCCTTCCACCCACCCAGAAAGGAAGCAGTTCTTGGAAAGTACCTTCTTACCCTTATTACTGCAGTTATCACTGATGTAGTTATGCTTGTGTGTCTTTTTTATAACTTTAGGATGGAGTCAACTGAAAAATGTGATGCAGTCATTTCTCACTTCAACGGAAAGTTTATTAAGACACCTGCAGGTGTTCCAGGTAAGACATACAGATAATTATCTTATATTCACAGGCACATACAAAAGTTTCTATTACATAAGCAACCACACTGTGAAATATATTTAACTAACTAACTGGTCTTTTATACAAAAGTTTTTCTTTTCTCTCTCTTTTTTTTATATTTGCATATATATATTTATTTTGAATACTGCCTCACCCTTAATTCCTGCTGTGCGGTTTGTGCCATTGCAGCGAAATTTCATTTTGATGCAAATCCAAATGACAAATAAAGTCTGTCTAAGTCTAAGTCACACTGCAGAAACTTAATGTAAAATAATCTAACTTAACCGCCGTGCCATGAACAGAATAATGTAAAAGAAAATGACAGGATTCGTCTTGTAACAAGTATAATGTGTACAATGTTAATGGACAGTGTTGAAAAGGTACGATGAAGTGGTCACCCTACTGCTTCACGCTTCCAACAGGAGTCAGCGAGTCTGCTGGTAAAGAGCTCATATACACTCAGCCCTAAGTGGCAGAGTGCAGACAAAGAAAATGAGAGAGAGAGAGCTGCTCTGTGTGGCCTCCACTCCCTCTTTAAGCTTTTTAATTGGATTATTAGACTGAAATAGTCTCTGCCGGCCTTGCCTCCTTTAGGAAGGGGAGGGGATTACAGCTCCACAGCTGCCAAATTAGACGTCTGTGTTCCCAGGCTGGCTAGTAAATGTGCACTCCCAGGCGTCAGGGACTGAATGACTGTATAGCAAGCAATGGTAGACAACACTGTGTGTGTGTGTTTTTTTTTAAACAAACTTATTTTATTCTCTCGCCACCTCTCTCACTTTAGCACCACCTGAACCCTTGCTGTGCAAGTTTGCTGATGGTGGACAGAAAAAGAGACAAAGTCTGAATAAATTTGCCCAGAATGGTCGGGGTTGGGGAAGGGACGGTGACTCCAGACTGGTAAGTGATGCCCAGGGTGGTGTGAGTGGTCTTAGTGGCTAATGGAATCCAATTCATGACCAGATAGGAATAATAAAGCACAAATTCCAGGTGCTGTATGATAAACAACAGAGCGTGTAACAAATATTACAAGCAGAGGCACTATAAAGTGACTTTCTTGTTGTTTAGTATTGTTGAAGAATCAACTAAAGGAATAAATTATATGTATCATATGTGTAGATCTCTCGTGCTTCTGACGTTTATTGTTATAATCCTGGTTATGTTGTGTTGTTTATTGTAAAGTTGCGTGTAGTCAAGGGCACCCTCATTCAGGTTTGACCACAATAGATACACAAAAGAGTTTTTGTATGATGATGTTGTGTTGCTTGCTTTGGTTTAGTTGCCAAACCTGTGCCTTGTTTTGCTCTCAGGCTGGAATGACACTCACATATGACCCCAGTGCAGCTGCTATGCAAAATGGGTAAGCTACAACAACATATTAGATTACACTGCCATAGTCAATATGTTTCATTGCAGCTAACTAACTTGTTTTTTATAAATACACTTTCCACAGATTTTTCCAAACAGCATACAGTATTTCAAACAGGATGATAGCTCAAACGTCCATGTCTCCTTACATGTCTCCAGTTTCAACATACCAGGTTTGAATCCTTCTCTTCAATTATGAATACGTAGCTTTGACTTAATCTATCTCTCAGTATTTGTGTTTACAAATCATCAGAATTCAGAAACCTGTCCTTAGGGGTTTTAGATGTGTAGGTTAAATATGTGACAGAGAGCATT
The DNA here is from genome assembly GCF_004916995.1 of Morone saxatilis. NCBI lineage: Eukaryota > Metazoa > Chordata > Actinopteri > Moronidae > Morone > Morone saxatilis. The sequence goes on along the minus strand of NW_023340095.1, from coordinate 12,735,417 downwards.
GTGGCCATTCATGTGGCCATTCATTCGTTGCTGTGCCAACCACAGAAGCATGTGATCTCTGGAAGTAGCAGCTGTTTGGTGTCACTGTGTTTACAGAGTGTGTTTGTGTGATGTTCTAGGTGCAGAACCCATCCTGGGTGCCTCATCAACCCTACATCATGCAGCACCCAGTAAGAACATCTTCATCACTCTTTTCTCCTTTTTGTGGTTCTAACAGAATTGAAACATTTTTGTGTAAACAGACAGACACAATATGGGAGAGTAGTGGTTACACATAAGGTGACACTGATCTTTAAGGATTTACGGTACTAAAGTGTTTGTATAGGAATGTAAAAACAACTGCTTTGGAGAGGCTATGTAAAGCTGTGTATTTGATGACAGATGCCGAATATTTTATAACAGATGGGTTTGAATTGAGAGCGAAGAGTCCTTTCTTGTTTTGAAAATGAGCCAGTAAAGATGAGAAATCACTGCTAGATGCATCAGGCCAGCCAAGATGCGTATAGACAACTTGCCTAACTTGTGGCTATTCACCTTCTGCTATGGGCATTAGATGTGACGTTTAAGGTTACACAGGTTCTCTTTTGCCAAAATTAAAACTACAAAACCCATTATGCAGTTACATAATTCTATTGTCTTTTTTGAGGCGTATTTACCTTCATCTGCCCACACTTTTCTTCCAGGGTACAGTGATATCGCCCTCTATGGACCCATCTATGTCACTACAGCCCACTTCTATGATGGCCCCACTTACACAGCAGATGGGTCACCTCTCGCTGGGCAGTGCAGGAACGGTAAGAGAACTCCGCATGGGATCAGAAATGAGTTCACACGTTATGCTTACTCGAGAATGAGGTGTTAAAAAGTGCATCATTAAACTGTGTAATGTATAGATAATGAGCATGTTCTCTAAATGACTATTCCCCTGTCCTTCATTGTGCAGTTTATGGCAAACACAGCTATGCAAGGAGCATATATCCCACAATATGCACACATGCAGACATCAACTGTTCCTGTAGAGGTATGTGTGTTAACACCATAGCAGCCTGATGTGTGTAAAACATTGTCTTCATTTTAAACAACGTCTCACTGTTGGCAAAACAGCAGTGGCAAAGACTTATTTCACTCTCTCTTCCAGGAAAATGGTGCACAGTCACAAGTGGACTCATCCGGCAATCATTCCCCGTATTCCTACCAACAAACCAAGTAGCGCTGAGGTAACATTTGGACAACAGCTAAAACAATCCTGTCTACAAATGCAATGGATGCTAAGGATCTTTTCACTGTTTTGCACAGGTTCTGCAAATGTTTAAGTGAGACTATTTTTGGTATCATTTTCCGAGAGAATATCTGAGTTCATCAAATGATTCAAATTATATTTAAAAGAAAGTTTTGAAAAAGTTTTATTTTCATACTAGAAAAACGTTTATTTTTTACCAAGGATTGCTACAGGATACAAGAAAGAATCATGTGACTAGTTGTTCAAAGTGCATGATAGTAAGTGTCTGTTAATATTTCCAGATTTCTTTTTTCTTTTCTTTTTCTGAAGATTTTTTTCAGCCAGACTTTTTGCAAATGATGTTTTTGTGCTTGCTGTGTGAGTGTTGCTATGGTGAAGTGTTAAGTGTTGTTTTCTTGTAAAGTAATTTAGTACTTTAGATTGATCTTGCTGTCTGATTAAAAATTTGGCCTTCATAGTTTTGATACAGTAGTTGTACAGACCACCACACTATGAGAAAACTCATAGAAAAGTAGAAGAAATCTTAGAGAAAATGTTTTGAATGAACTGATTCCTTCTGATGATTTTATTGGATGTAATATTTATTTAGTAAGAAGACCTTACATGTTTTTGGATGTTGGAATGTGTTAGAAATTTTGCTGAAAGGTCACCTATTGAATCTTGCCTTTTTGATTACTTGGTATTGTAGAATAGCCGAAATTGAAATTGGTCGGGTGGGGGAATAAGAAGGGGCTAAATGCATTTTGTTTGTTGATCGTGTTTTTGTCTTTTTGGGTGATGTTAATTGTTATTTTGATGGGGTGTGTCTTTTTCACTTTTATTTGAAAAACTAACAGGAAAACATAGACTTATGATTGTGCAAAAAAAACAAAAAAAAACGCATCGAAGCCTTGTAATAGAACTTAGGCAAAAGTTCAGTGAGTTGGGGGGTAAAACAAGATGAATATGTATACTTTATTGCACCTCGCTCTTTGATAGGAAACAAACAAACTTGGCACTTTCAGTTGTAGTTTACTTCACCAAAGATTGTGAGCTAGTACACTGAGGAAATAGCATCATTTGACTCTTTAACCAGGAGATAAGTGACTCTGCAAACTAAATTGCAGTTTGGACAGTGTGCCTTTTTTGTATATCATATGCAGTCGTAGGTATTAGTACAACGCGGACATACACACAAGCATGAAGGAAGGCCTGGGTCCAACAAGTGCCACAGATGAATTTCATACTTGCGACATTATAGTAAAGATGAGTTAACTATGAAAGGACAGTGCTACACTAGCAATCTCATAAGACATAGCACTAAAAAAAAATGTGTCTGATTATTTTTATTATCATAGTGGATTTAAGCAGGCTTTTTGATTCTGGTGTCCTCCAACAAGATTCGACCTGGTGGTCAGCCAGACCAGTTATCTACCTCAGAGTTTTCTTTCTCCTCTGTACTAGGTCGGGTTAGCAGGTCCAGCCCGCCCTTCCAGACCAAATGCCACGCTCAGGAGCTGGCCACATACAGCTGTTTCCTTATAGGTTGTTTTGAATACTTTTTGATTTTCTTCAAACCTTTTTTTTTTTTTTTTTTTTTTTAAATTATGTATTGTTGTAATCATCACAGGGGGCGCGACAACACGTTTCTACTGATGTTCACACATTCAGTTTCATACTTTTTAGAAGAGCTGCTGCTTTTATGGCAATAGATTTCGGAGGCTGATCTAACATGTTCAAGACCAACGATGACAACAAAGCTTGTGTTGTGTTCACTGGATCTGTCCTTTAAACTAACATGTTTGTTGCTTTGTCTTGGGTCTAGATAAAGTCACAGCAGCATTTCCTCTGTAGTTAGCTAGGGTGTGCAACACATGGGCCACCACGATTATACTTGAGATTTCTGTGTAATGCCTGAGACTGAGAAGTAATACTGTCTTGTGAGGTTTATGCTGCTAGTGGTGTCTGAACCGAGTGCCATAGTATCTGGTCAAGAGTTGCAGAGGTGCATCAAAAATAAATTTAAAACAACCACCATGTTGAACAGTCATTAAGTTATATGAAAATGTTCTAATTTATGAAGATTTTTGTACAGACAGCTTGAGGAAGTAAGAGATTTTCATAGAGCTATATGAAAGTTTATTGTTTTTATTTTTTTTACTCGTGCCACACAATTGCCAGTGGTAACTTGTATGTACAGTTTAAGGAATCTTCTTCTTGTTTTCTTGTTTTGTAGTGTTTGTTAAAGCCAAAGACTTTTTTTTTCCAGTAGATTGTTGCCGAAAGTTTATTCTTTTCATTTCTTTGACATTTTTGAATAAAAATTTTCAACTTTTAAGTTGTTTAAGTCTGGTCTTTATTAACGAGAAGAGTCAGAGTTCTTCATCTTATATAGCTGGTTGCTTACCTTGCACTGGTTAATGATGAAATGATGTAAATACATCATTTGTGTAGTCTGCCAGTTTTAAAGTGGTTGAAAAATAAATGATATTGGTTGGCTAGCTGCAGCTTTAAAGGGCTGAAATCCAAGCACAGTCTCTCACTTTGTCTCTCACATTCAGTTTATGTTTAATGAGGAATCTGGCCTTATCAGTAGTTGGAAAATATGCGTGCATTCACAAATGACCTTAAAGAATGAAAATAATGTCTTGTTTGATTTATATTTACAAAACATGAAGATTGGCAAAGACAAAAGACAAAATTTATGGATAAATGTACACAACACATCCAAGGTTACTCTGTTCTGGCATTCTGTGTTTTTTTCCACTTGATTTGAGATTAAAGACACTGAAGCATTTTTCCCCCAGACTGAGGTCCAAAATGGAAAAAGAAAAGGGTTGGGGTTAACATCTGTTTAGCTCCCCCATCAAAGCAGCAGCTGACAAAGGTCACTTGGCTGTCAGTTTCTCCCAGAGAGCAGATGCCGGTGCCCACCTTACACATACATACAAACCAGTCTTCAAGATATTCGCTGAGTGAATTAATTAATAAGACATTATTATCTCTTAAAGCTGGCTGGAATATATTTTTCTATGAACTGAAAAGTCACCATGAATCAAAAGTTATGCTTTCCTCTAAAATGTGGTGTCTCTTTATTGTACATCACAAAATCATAAAATATATGAAAAGATATTCAGCATACAGCTAACCTATCCTATATTCAATAGCTATTAGACAGTTAATTTAAGCCATCAATTATAAGCACTGAACTTTAAGTCCACCTTGTCTCACTACTAATAAAGGAAACATATTCTGCAACCGTATTCCTCTAAACATCAAGTTAATGTGTCTGCACTGTAACTCTGCTAAATCAGTCTACCAGTATTTATGAATCGCTATGCTTTCAACCCATAGGGTGAGGACCTGGTAAGGACTATATCAACACTGTCACATGGTATTGTTGACAACATGCATGGCCTGGACAGGGTGAGTTACGGGTATCAGGAGGTATGGTGGGTGGATGGGGGCGTCTGCGAGCAGGCCTTGCCATGGCAGATGGGTCCCCACGATATCCTGCAGGGTGTTGTGCCACCCTACGGGAAGCCACCAGCTCCAGACGAGGAGCAAAACTCACGCTCCAGCTGTCTGTGTTTGTGCCACCTGCGCCTACAAGCAGTGGAGTTGAAACCCCCCTCTCATTCCCCCCTGAACAACGACCATCCTGCCCTTGAGGTTCTCTGCTGTCTCCTTCCTCACCTGCTCAGGTAGGAAGCATCCTGTATCCCTACTCATTTAAATGTCTGTAGTGTGTAAGCAAAAAAAAAAATACAATATTTCCCTTTTAAAATGTAGTGGGTTATAAGTATAAAGCAGCATTCAATGAAAATACTCAAGTAAAGTACAAGCACCTCAAAGTACAGTACATGAGTAAATGCACTTGCTTCTTATAAAAAATTAAGTATAAATTACACCAGTAAACTGGGTTATACATGCCAGTTAAAAAAAAATTTTCCGGCATTTAAAGTGAGCAAATAAGGAGCCTCACACCTATCACTATGATGAGTATGAGATGGACATTTAAAAATAGATCTAAATAACATTCAGAAGTAGAATCTGGTAAACAATATCAACATAATCCAAAAACTGCTTTTTCCTGTACACTGATGCCCTAAAAGGTAAAAAAAAAAAAACATATTGAGTTTGCTTATTCAGGCAGCATTGTTGTCTTATTTATTGGACCAGACTGACTAGATAATGACAGACTAGTGACAGACAGGGGGTGGACACAACAATGCAATGTAATGCAACCCATTGCACTAGCCCAGTAATAAACATTTCTGATCTTACAGTCTTCAGTTTTAGTTGAGGCGATTGTAGAGAGCTGTTGATTTACTTTTTGATGCCATAATTTGACATCAAATTTAAATATTATAGTAATACTGTACATTTAGGGGGACAAAAGACAATTATTTTAATTAGCAGTTAATTTAATTAAGTAAAAGTACTAATTCTATACTGCAAAATTATTACAAGTGACAGTCCTGCATTGAAAATGTTACCTAAAGTTCCCATGAAGTCGACATGTTTTTATCAGATCACGAATCTAGGGTTATATGTCACCTATATGCCTTTACCAAACAATAGCAAAAATGTCCTTCTGTAGGAAAATTTGGGTATTTTTAGAGTTTGTCATTTCCTGGAAAACAACAAAAAATGTTGATGACTCATTCTAAAACTATCTATGTAACAAAAGGAAATTTGTTCTTAAAATATCAAACGTAAACGTACTCAAGAAAAATGGCCCTGTGAGTGATATATTATTAGATCACTTATACTGAAAAATGCTCATCACATTTACCCAAAGAGCCCAAAGTGACACCTACAAATTGTTTATTTTCCCTGCAATTCTGTAATTCATCAGAAGGAAAACCAGCAAATTCTGGAATCAAAACATTTTTGCATAAGAAATGACATAACTGAATAATCAGTCATCAAAACAGTTTTATGTATTTGTTGATCAACTCATCGATCAATCAACTAATTATTTTATATACGGTTAAGTAGTTTATTAATATGTCATATTCAATAAATATAGTGGATTAAAAAATACAATATTTCCCTTTTA
>NW_023340095.1:12727468-12729033 GCF_004916995.1 Morone saxatilis | reverse complement strand
CCTGTTCTGAAGAGAGAGAGAGAGAGAGAGAGAGAGAGAGAGAGAGATGAGACACTCACTTTACATTTTCAAGAATAAGAGATTCCTTTTTTTCCCAAAACCAAAATTAATAGATACGTCCAACAATCATATTTAAATATCTGATATTTTGTATTATTAATAATGGTAATATTTTAATATAGAAATGTGTGTGTTGCTATTATAATGGTTTAAATTATAAAACTGATAAAGTAAAATAAGTACAACAGAATTATGTTACTTTTAACAAGATTTCTTTCTTTCTTTCTGCAACAGGTGTAGGCCTAACCTACTGTAAATTGAATTGCCAGGACTAGTATTCTAACCCTAACCCTAATTACTCATGCAATATAAAATCAAACATCCAACACTGGCGCTATATTAATTTGAAAGCGATTAATCTGTATTACGATATTTAACTTAAATGAACTTGAGCACACTCAATTTTGCTATAAACACAAATATACCCCCATAATAACTTATATAATCAGGTGTAAAATTGGGCTGATGTAAATCTAATATTTTGCCTAAATATAATGTTAGAGTTAAATAGTGTTTATTTCCCTGGTTAATGTGCCAGTTATAGCAAAAAGAAAACCAAATCACAACTGCCTTTGCTTCTTGAAGTCTATTGGCAGATTTAGATCATCATTCTCAGTGGGATTCATTTTAGAAATAGTTTTTTAAAATACTCGGAAACCTGTGATTGTATGTGAGCTGTTGGGCTGCAGACAGCTGGGTGCTGTGAGGTTCCTCGATCTGAATATGAGAATGATTTTAGTGCGTTCGTACTGTCACTCAGTTTTAATTTGAAAATGTATTTTATTACAGTTTATTAAATCCCAACTGGTTTAGAATTTGCTTGAATAAACCCAAACTATTTCAGTGTTTCTCTTTTCAACCTCCGATTTCTAAACAGCGCCGTGAATTAATTCCATTCGTTTCAGCACCAAGGACAGAGACTGTACTTTTACTGGAGGTGCTGAACTTCAGTCTCTACAGTTTTTCTTTAATACAGCAGTTTTATTACAATTAAACAGTTTTCTCCCCCAAACATATTTTAAATGGCTGCTTTTGCATATTTGTTGTTTGGGATTTGGTTTTGAAGTTCTTGCAATTACAGAAACAAACGAGAAAGAAAGAATCCTCCATTTATTCTCGTTGCTGTCACCGTGAACCCGGCGTGTTTAACAAACAGAACACACACACAAAACAATATGGCCGGTAACTTAATTACTGGCTGACTGACGTTTGATGTTTCTGAGCCTTCTGGGAGAAATATGAGCAAAGGAGAAGACAGTGAACGCAACATGTGCAGGCTGCAACGTTACAGAGGAGAAAGCTGTTGGCAAGGTGTTTAGCTCGTTGTCACTGCACACCTGACTGCAATGTACGTCTGACAGGACGTGACGCAGTCAGGGGGCGTGTTCTGGCCAATTCACGTGAGGCTGATGAAAGGCAGAGCTAAGAGTCAATCAGTATTAATGTACAGTACCACCATGCAGAGCGAAAAATCAGAGAGCGCGTCCACACACACACACACACAC
>NW_023340095.1:12720488-12727337 GCF_004916995.1 Morone saxatilis | reverse complement strand
ACACACACACACACACTTTTAAACTGTTACTTTTGCCCTTAAAAAACATGAATAAATAAATAATAGTTTATAAATATTTCTGCTTTAGCAAAGAAATAAACAGCTACAATTGTCAGTCTTATTTACAGTGGTTCTGGCATAAAATGGAAGTTTAGATGATTTGAAAAAAACACAAAATATATTCTATATTTATTGTTTCTCAAACGAGATGACAGGGAGCCTTAGTAATTATGGAATTTTAGAAAATGGGGTTCTTATTTGGAAAAGATGAAGAATATTTCCTGTGTCTCTGCTGTTGAGAAACCCAATGATAATGCGATGATAATTTCCTAAAATATCCCCAGCTCTTTCCTGAAATAAAAACACTTTATTTGCAGGCCTACATAAAACTGGCAGAGCTCATTAAAATTCAAATGATAAAAATCGTGTAGGTCACACACACACACACAGACAGAGCATTACCGACTGTAACTACAGTGGAAATATACGAGAGGCTCGTTATTTCGCATTTGAAATGAAACTTGGCGCCATCTATAATTAAAAAAAATCACTATTTTGAATATGGATGAATCATACAGTGTGACCTGTACACGGTTCTATTAGAGAGGATACACTCACACACCATAGGCTTCTATTAATATAGCAGCAGAGGCTGTAGTGCAAATGAAGCGTACAGTAGCGCTTTAGTCATTCTTTGCATTTTCTTCATTGGACTCTCAATCACCTCCATGCAATTACTAATTAAAACATGAACGTGGCGCGCTTTGAAGACGAAAGGTAAATGCAAAGAAATCTACAAAATAATATAATAAAATCATTCGTTTTCTTTGCAAAAAAAATGATATCATTTAGATTGGTAAAACTAACCCTAACCTTTAACCAGTGCAATGCTATGTCCTGTAACCTGCAGGTTGTTGGATTGTTCACGTGACTGACTGCTTGTTCTGTGTTTCTTCATGGGGACAAACTTTCTGTCCTTATTTACCCAGACAGGGTGTGGCTGAAAGACGGATAGTTTATTGTGAACAAATCCTTTAACATGGCCAGTTGTGTGATGTATTGCCCAAGGCCTACATCCAGTCAGGTGACTGTGCTGCTGTCTCACACTGTTGCACTCATGCACCTCCTTTAGGACAAAGCTGTTTTTGTTGTTATACATTTGAATACTCTTACCGTGCGTACTGTTTAGTTTTGGTGGTGAGTGAAACATGGTGCATTATTGATGTTCTCTAATGGATCATAGAAATATACCCCCCCCCCTTAGTGGATTTTGTAACGTTAAGGCCTTATATTGAGACCCGACAGCCGTTTACACAAGCGGTGGCTGTTTATGATGGCGGATAAGTTTGACAGCTTTTCCAAGTATCATCATGTCAACGCGTTTTTTTTGTGGGTATCTTCTGGTCAGCTTCTACTTTCGGTGTTCACCACCTCTCCGTTATGTCCACCCCATATCTCTGGTGCTCGCCCATGTGTGTGCCAATGAGCATGCCTAATTCTGTGGACACCGCGCGTCTCCCCCTGGCAGCCTGACCCCCGAGGCCCCCGGGCGGCCCTCCGCCTGCTGCGCCCCACATCTGACACTCTGATAGCCGAGGCGCCTTCTCCTCACTCTCATTTTCTCTTCCTCGGGCTTTGCTGCAGTGATTCCGACATTCCCGGAATGGACGTTATTGCTCGATTATTCCTCCAAGGATACACGTGCATACACCGAGGGGGTAGAGCTGTTCGTAAGATGGGCTTTGTCCTCGCGTAGGCTGTGTGCCGGCATCCCACATGGTCGAAGACAGGCAGCATCACGGATGGAGAGAGCCGGGGAGAGAGGCTCCCATCCCGCATTGAGTGTAGAAGAATATCACGGCCTCATCAAAGCCTGGTGGATTTTGATAATTTTGCCTTACTTAATCTACTAAATCACTGTCCGATTATGGAAACTGCAGTTTCACATAGACTGAATATGTGAGTATGCTTATTCTCAATTAAAGGCTATTTAATGTGAAACATTTTTAGAAGGAAGAATACAGTGTAGTTTAAATAATCGTCTTTAATTTGCTTTATCTTGCCTATAATATAACGTAGGTTGCATAATAGCAACTTCTTTAAAGCATTACATGTGCCAAAAGATATTAGACATGCTAAGAAGTCAAATTACAGTATTTCACCCTTACGTTTGTCCTAATGTTTATCTGTGGGTTGTTTTTTTGCAGTAAAAATTAGATTTCGGCTCGGCATTAGAGCTGTCCTGATGATGCATATTTACGCAGCACAATAATCACGTTTTAGTGATTACAAAGGATTATGAAGGCTAGTTTGCCCTGCTTCAACTTGACAGCATGTCACCAACTGATCCAAAGTACACAGTGACATCCAGTGATGCTGGACTTGTTCCACTAGATCATGTTGTTGACATTTAGCTGGAAGCCTTTCTACTGTACCGCTGTATATGGGCCTTTGGTAGTTTGTCATGCTTTCAAACAATTCATGGATTAATTCACTCAACACGGAAACTGTGGTCTATGGTCTGAAATGGGTCGATGTGAGCTGGCATTTAAAACAACAATAAGCCGGTTGCTTGTGAGGGCCTGTTAGTGTGTTCTTTTAGGAAGACAGTGGAAGTAACATTGTCTCTCACCTCAGCTTAGGAGCTGCGTTATCACATAGGAGCTCACCCTGGATATGATATGGTCTTATTAGCAGGTAAATGCATGCTCTATTAAGGCTATCAGTGACATGGTGGCTAGTTTTCTTTCCTGTTACGCCTGTCCATGGATGGCAGGCGAATGTGTCATCATCCTCCTGCAGCTGGATGACTTCACCCTGCAGATGCTCGTCAGGACTTGTAGTGGGAGTGGGAAGTTCACCTCTGGTTTTGAAGGATAGAAATGACAGCGTGAATCCACAATCACCTGATACTGTAGTATAATAGCTGGAAGGGGCCACTTTTGTTTAGAATAATACACTTTGTAGCATATTGCTGATGATGGTCGTATGGTGATGGAGATTGTGGTATGCACATTGTTATTTTGCCACCCTCTACATCATTCTGAGCTATTCCAAAACAGTCTGAGGACGTGGTTTTTGTAAAGGACGGGCAGTCTTTATGCGTAAAGGCAACGGGATATTACCTGTAACGTAAAGCTTTGTGCATGTGCGCAGTCATGTGTGTATATTGGAGACAGATAGAGAGACAGGGGGACAGGGAGCGCAGAAGAAGAAGAAGAAGGGGAGAGAGAGAGAGAGAGAGAGGAGGAGGGGGGTGTTTGGGAGTGTGGCTGGATGTGTTGGGCTCTAATCGCAGATTGAAGAGAGACTCTCTCCTCCGGAGCAACTCAAGAGAAGTGACGTCAGCTGAAGGCTTCTACAATGCAAACTTTTGGCCCCCCCCAACAACAACAACAACAACAACAACAAAACTGACTGCAGACACACTGTCATCATATCTGCAAAGGCTGCAACTCGTGTTTTTTTTAATTAAAGAGCAACCACCGATTTGAAAAGTAATGCCATTTTTTTTTTAATTAAATGATGATGCAGGCATTGTCAAAAGTTTATTGATTCATGATTTAGTACAACAGCAGTGGGTGCTTTTAAAGGTGGGTTAACTCCCTCGCAACAGGTGCACAAGTTTCACCACACAACTGGTGTGGCATTTTCTTAAGAGACATTTGATTTAAAAAAGATACATATCTGTATAAGTGACCTATCGCATGGTGTGCTATTGATTTGTCTTGTTCAAAATGATGATTAAAGGCAGACTGCTTGTTGAATTTAGTTGTAGATCGTAGTGCACACACCCACATAGTTTGTTTTGTAATTAACAACCCAAAGGAGGCAGGCACAAAAGGTTTTTGCTGACATTGAGTATGTGAAAGTAAAACTGTCTGACGAGATTTTTTTTGAAGATTTCATGGTGCTTGAGTTGGTGTATGAGTGAAGTTCAGTCAACTGGGGAGGGAAAAAAAACCCAGACATCAAAACAGGCTCATCCAACAACTAACACAATAAAAGATCAAAACGTGCAATAGCAGTAAGAACAAAAGGCAATAGCAATACATTAATACCAGTCAAAACAGGAAAACAAATAAAAGTAATACAATTAGTATAGCAGTGCCGGTTAATAAATAAGGTGCAAATGAATTTAAATGCTTTAAACATAAATGTTTAGTTGTCTTTGCACCTGCCCCTGTGGAGTCTGCCTTAAAGGTAGCAGCATTTCAGTTACAGACAAGAACCAAATGAGGCTCAAAACACCATAGAGAAACTGATAACTAGGCATTAATGTTTTGGTGGTGGTTGAAATTAAGTAAGTAATGCAATACATCCTGTTCATCCAATAAAGTGACTGCAGTCACAAGGACCACCATCTGCCCTTTTTTCCCCTGATCATTAAGCAAGCATTCAGTCTAGGACACAAAATGAGGTGCTTTTTATCCTCATACTCAACAACAAACACACATTTACAGCACAGTGTAACCGAAACAATGCATGATATCGCTGATGTGGACTGATGTAGTGCTGTAGATCTTTAAATATCACAAATTATATAGGACTTGTCAAGTATTGTTGATCATTAGCATTTTCTGGGAGGTTATAATCAGAGTAATGATGAAACAAAGAGTCACTTGTAATTACAGTACGTTGCACCACGTGTGTTCTCTTCTGAAAAGAAGGATGGGGTGGATTTTAATTCGTGGCACTTTGGCCAAAGGACACTGTACATGAAGTTGAACTAATTGGATACAGTAATTAAGGCACAAAGGCACGTTGATGTGGAGAAAAAGGGAAAAAAAAAATCCTCGATCAGCATTTGTAATTTAAAACAGGTTTATTTGCTCGTTCACCATCCCTTGTGCTCATTGATTTTTCTCCCTGTTGTCATTTTACGCTGCAGTCACAGGAGCTGCTGACTGACTGGACTGAGTGAAACACACACGCCTGGCTGGATGAACACACATGGCAAGGGAGGGAAAAAAATGATTTGATAAATTCAGTCAGCCGAGCCACAGGATACCAGGGGTTTTAATTGTATTGGACAATCTTCATTAGAGAGCAGGAGTGATCAGGGCAGCGTCACTTTCAAAAGCCTTTTTTTTCCCCAGCCATGGTTTTTCACATTGTACATTCAAAATGTCAGCCTATACCTTGGTCATTTGTAACATAATAAGTCGCAGTCGATGGGCTGCAATGCAGCAGCATGCTGGGGGAAGGGCAAACAGTCTGTCCCCTTTAAAGGGATTTTTAAGGAGTCTTGATTAGAAAGTATAATGAGATACCAAAGACACAGCAAAGATGATCTCTCTAGAGACTGGTGGAAAACAAATTAAGATGGTGCTTTTGTTTTTAATTATTATTTTTCTATCAGTCCATAGAAAGCTCAGTATTACCCCTAAGGCACAGGAGTTGGATTCACTGTCATTGATTTTTCCCTTTCCGTGACATATTTAAATAATACAGATTTAATCATGTCAGCACACAATGCCCTGATCCTTTTAACACCAAAGCCTTCCAGCGTGGCACATGCATTTGATTTAGAAAATGGCATGGTGTCTGAGCTAAAAAAAAAACTGGGTACTCTCATCGGTTAAGTTTGCACCTGTGTGTCTGTCAATCCCCAAATCTCCCACCTGATATGAAAATGTAGGCCGTACTCAGAGTCACACTGGATCTTCTTTGGATTCGCATTTGTTTGCATCAAACACATGTAAATCTGTGGAATTGTACTATTAAAATTGCGATAAAGAAAACAAAGTCAGGTTTAAGCGTTCATATCATATCATCAGCCCTGTAGGTGGTAAAGAAGTGCCGTGTCTTGACATTAGAGTATACCGCTGTCAGAGAGCAGTCATCTAAATAATGGCCTTTGTTTTCCTCTGTTAATTGGAGCATGTTCCAGGATAGTGAATGGGGGAGAAACATGAGACTTCCAGGACATGAGAAACAGATGCTCTACACTTCTGTGCACACCTTTTCCCAGGAAAAACAGGAACATGAATAGAAGATGAGCTGAAGAGAAATAACTGATATCTAGTAGAATCCTGAGAAAAAGAGACGTGGGATTGTTGGTGAAACCAGAAAAACAGGAACGAGTTGGCTTGTATATTTACACAAAGGGCCAGAGTCAGTTCTGTTTTGTTTTTTTTTGTTTTTTTACATGTGAAGACATTGTGAAGTTTATCAGAAAGCAAAGACATTATTGTTTTTGTTCTGCATCGTATATTATTGACACAACTTGATAAATCGCAGGCTCTGTGAACTTATGTCTCGTAATCCGAGCGTGGCTCTCATTTTCATTCCATCTGTCACGCTACTGTATGTCATATCTTATTCATGCATACCAATGTCCATTTTAATTAGTCATTCTGGGTCACTGTAGACCTCTTCCTGCTTTAAGCAGTGGTGTGGCAGATGTGTGAATGAGGTTCATTTGCCATTATTTGAGCGAAAATAGGCCATTACAGCCATTGTGATGAGACAACAGCCGCTCAGTGATAATAACACAGATCCCAGTTTAACAGAAAAGAAGCTTTAAGGGATGTGACGGCATAAATCACTTCATCATAGATTCAATTCAATTATTTCCAAAATATCAAATGAGGCTTTCAGTGTATTAGTGATACAACAAATAATTATCCTAATTATCATAATTATGCCTGAGCAGAAAAACAAATTTAAGAAAACCTTCCCTTTTGTCAGCGTACATTTTTGTCTGTTGGCGACATACAGGAGCTACACTGTTCTGTAGCATTACAACAAATCAGAAATCTTTGTAGGTCCGGCCGACATTTATACAGCCTGCTAATCAGGCTGAATTGCCATTTTCGTTCTCACATCATTCTTCATTCCTAACTA
>NW_023340095.1:12718393-12720454 GCF_004916995.1 Morone saxatilis | reverse complement strand
ATTCAGATGGAAGCTTCTATTCACAGCAATTGGCTTTTGTATCTCGAATAAATTATGTTTTGTTGCATATTCATGAGCATGAATCACACTTTGGTCTTTTAAATTAGAGTTTTGAAAATAAATATCTGCTGAAATCTAACAAATGAAGTCATTTTAAAAGACCCCTTCTGTGAATTTGACGTGCTGTACATAATTGAAGTAATGTATGTTCAAAATCAGCATCCTGTGTGTCTCTAAACCATTTTGGACGGTATAAGCCTCCAGTGTTTACCTTTTATATACAGTATATACAGTCATATTGATATACAGTAAACAATTGTGTGACAGTTTTTTTCTAGTCATTATTATATTAAGACCTATCAGTCAGTTCCAGACTAATAGTTGTGTTTTGATTTTTGTTTTTTTGTTCACATTTGAATTAGAAAATTTGCCTTTAAACTCTGTTAAAGCAAGACTCCCTCCAAATGTAACTCTTTTCTAATGTCCCTAAATGTTTGGTTATTCTAAGAGGAAAACAATCTAACTATCATTCGAAACAAGCAATAGTTTAAAATGTCCAACCACACATAACCCCACACGTCTTCTCCACTCCCATTCTGCTGACATTCATCTTGCATATCATGTTAATTATTGGCCACCTCCACGAGACTACATGACTTTCTTAATCATCAAGAGGACTTTCACCTCAGCTTGGAGACAATAAACTTTCAATGACTCGTATTACATGCATTATATTTACTTTATGTTCATGTTTTAACGATATTTGTTACCTCTAGACTTTAGTATTTCTCCCACAAACTCTAACAGGTGCGTCCTTTTTAAAAGTTCGTTTTCTTATAGATTGCTGTCCAAACTATAAATATTCTCACAACATTGTCATTGTCTCACAAACTGATTATCTTCATGATTCTGGACCTCACTGGTTAGGAAAGAAAATCCCTTCCCTGCAATGTCAGTGACAGAAATGTGATTCACTGTCCCACCTTGTGGCCAAATCTAGAAATGACCTGGAACGCTTCGGAGGAAAAGGTTATTGTTATGGTTCTCTGTTAGTGTGCTACATCAATAAATGTTGGTCCACAAATGCCTTTGATAATTCAAGAGTAGATCAAGAGAAAGTACTGAACAAAAAGAGGCATATGCAGCCAAGATTTAAAGAGAATTTGTTAGATGACAGACTTCTTGGAAGTCTAAAAATAGATGTGCTTGAATGGAAAGCAAAAAAAATTCCTGCTGATTTCTCTCAGTTCTGTTTCATCTTGGCCCACGCTGAGATGTCAACAGAGCCGCTGGACATTTGGGGGGAGTGACACTTCTCAGATGACTGTGATTTAGATATCCTCTCAGAACTAATTAGACTCTATCCCCGATTTCAGTGTCCTAATTCATCATTTTCTCCTCAATTATGCATTGACATATATATCAAACAAAAATGCTCTATATAGATCACACAGAATGGAAAGAAGTCCTTTTTTCTCTCAACTTGCTAATTTTTGACACCGCTGGACAACCCAAGGCTGGAAGGCAGCATATTACTGGCTGCATACTAATTGAAATATTTCCTGTTGGTGCCTAACAGAACCTTCTGAATCAGATCAACTCAATGAAAGCAAAAACAAGCACTTCTTATACTCAAACATACTTTATTATGAAAAACACACAAGGGCTCAGATCCTGCCAAATCAATCTTAAATATTGCACAAAAGCATCCATGCTGTTAAAATGCCTAACAGTATTAGGAGGGGTATTATACACAATGTAATAGCGTCTCTTGGCAGCATTGGTTAAGGACGGCTTTGCACTTCATTGTCTGCTTTACGGACAAATCTACATTTACACACGTGGAGTAGCATTGCAATTGTTCATACTCTTGCTGGGCTCTTATTTCGTGTCAAACTATTTACATATGCCCTTGATAGCCTGTGATTGAGAATTCCTGTTTCTTTGAGTACTGCTTAAAAGGACCACTTGCGATTTTACACATGAAAGGTCAGTTTACTCATCATGGTTGTATAATTAATAGTGTGCATCTGGAGGGAGCTTTTTTAAAAAAAAAAAAAA
>NW_023340095.1:12713811-12718293 GCF_004916995.1 Morone saxatilis | reverse complement strand
TTTAAAGGTCTAGTATGTAACATTTAAGAGGCTCTATTGGCAAAAATGGAATATAATATGCATAGACATGTTTTTAATAGGCTATGATCAATAGGTTATGATCAACTGCATATAGGAATTGCTATGTTTTTGTTACCTCAGAATGAGCCGCTGATATCTACACACGCCGTTGGGTTGCCTTCCGTGGAGGCCACCACATTGAACCGCCATGTTTCTACAGTGGCCCAGAAGGAAGAAACCAAACTCGGGCTCTAGATAGGCGTTTTTGTGCTTTTTGCGCATTTCACAGCTACCATAGTTTCTCCTTTGTGCTTGGGAGGGGAGGGTGAAGCAAGGGAGTTGCGATCTGCAACTGCACCGCCAGATGCCACTAAATCCCACACACTGGACCTTTAAAGTCTGAGAAAATAACCACTGATGATGTTCGTAGGGGGGTTGTGGACTATGATTAATCGGATATATTATGTGAAATGTAGAATCCTGCCTATTTGGAGCACGATAAATATATAGACTAAAACTCAGGATTTCTCAGCACCAATTGATCATTCTTTTTCCAATGTCCCTCTTGTTAGTCCCAAAGTTTAATGCAATAATAAAGTCGCCGTGTAACCGTCAATTTCTGTCTGCTCACAAAAAGTATTCTTTCTCCACCTTCTTTGAGTGAGCAACATTAAGTTACTTTTAGTATGCAAGAGAAAAATAATGATCCCCAAGAAATGTGTGGTGCCTCATAATGACCTGATGTTCAATGATGATCAAATCACAGATGACATGTTCACCAGGCCACAGTTGCAGATAAAAATGCACCAATCTGAACAAAAATTACAGGTGATTCTTTGTTAGTACAGAATAGATGACAAAAGTAAAAGTAGTGAGATGTTTATGTGTCACAGTGAGAAGTTAGTATTAGAGTAAGCCTGGAGTCGAGTTGTCTTACAATCGTACTATATTATTCAGAGTCATGACATTGTTAACCCAAAACTACTTCTGTAACTGTTTTGTTTAGAGCGGACTTCTTTTTGCATGAAGACCCAATGAGGAGGGTCTGATTGCTTCCAATTGTGGAAGAGAGAGAAAGTTCTCCTATGGCACACTGTCAGTCTCCTCAGACTCCACCAGGCAGGACTGGTCTGTTTCCAGGACTCGGAACGGAGGGTGGTACTCGAATGCCGTGAGCATAGTGGAGCCAACATTGTGCTTCTGGTGCAGGAACCAAATAACTGCTGAGACTCCCATGATGGCTACCACGCTGAGAACGACCAGGGTGGACAGCAGTGCACTGGGCTCTGAGGAGCACAAGTAACAATGCAAGGAAGGTCACGACTATAAACACAAGGATCAGAATCCCAATCACAGAGGAATAAGTAAAGAAACTGCAAAAAAAGGTTCAAAGGTCGACTTACTTTTCTTGGCTTCCTCTGCCTCTGAAAAAAACAACACCAAACACATACGCAGTGAGGCGAGTGGAAAAAAAACACATTTTCTGAAGCCGCATTAACTAAAATCCTTACACATACTCATGGATCAGTCAAAAATAAATAAAAAAATCTTACTCTGATTTGTCTCACAGATCACTCCGTTCTCCACTTCGTCCAGGCAGCTGACGTTCTCCCACTTTCCTGTGTTGGTGTGCAGAGCCACACATGTATCCAAGGGCACGAGGTCTGATGGAGACGAGCTGGACTCCCAGTTAGTGAATCGCACAGGTTCATCTTCAAACCACTTCATTTCTTCACCTGACAAGATACGCCAATCAGTACTCCACTATCACAGGTAATATCAACCATGTAATGCTGGCATTATGGTGTGCTGCAATCAGCTGTGTTACAATACAACAAATAGTGTTCACAAATATTCAATATATCAATACAATATTCACACTAAGTGTGATTTTAGCTGTATTTCGGGTAGCTTAGCTTCTCCTACAGTGCCTCCATTTAGTGCTTGAAAAGGATTTCCTGAGCAGGGCTGAAAGACGAGGATGAGTCAGTGTTATACAAGCATTAAAATTAGCTGGCACTAGCAGAAAATAAAGGACAATCTAACAGACAGCACTTAATGTTATCTAACCTGTTTCAAGTAAATAGAGAAATAACCAAGCACAGACAGCAGACAAAAAACTGAAGATAACTCGAGTTAAGATTATTTATCTTTACTCTTGAGTTGAGATTGGATTGACGTCAGGAATAAACTTTCACACTCAACTTTTAAGCCAACATAGATAAGAATAACTGCATGTAGATAATATTGTTGAAATAAACAGTATGCTGAACGACAAACAAAGAGTTATTTATTCGCGGTCGGTTACAGAAAACGATCCATGGATTATTATTAATATCTGAATCAACACCCTTTAAAATTCTGTGTTGATTTTCCACCTAGTTACCTCCAAACAATTGTAAAAAGCAGCTGTATGTTTTTTCCTTTTTGATTGCCATTGAAAATCTGATTTTATCTTTTGGAAGTTAGCCAGCGTATTTTCACAGTCTTCCGGTCACACGGTACTTACTGTCTGTGTCATAATACATTCCCAGCCATACGTTGACCTTCCCTTTCCACACCTTTGGACTATATTTAATAACGAGGTCGTTCTCGTCAGCGCTCTGGATGGTCAAAAGCTCTAGAAAAATCACAGCAACGTACGACAACAGGATCACACACATATATCGATATACAGTCCATTTGTCATTTTGTCTTTTAGAAAATATTGGAAAATAAAATGTCTCCGGTACCAAATCCTTGGCAGAGGGTTTTTGCTCTCTCAAAAGTGTAGCTTTTGATGCTGTCTTCTTCTCCATGGACGAAGTGGTAACATCTGCCATCAAACGGCACCCAAGTGCGTCCGTCTGCGGGGCAGTCTGAGGAAAATCATGGGACAAAACATGGTGACGGAAAGATCTGGCACCTGACCTGTGATCTCAATTTCTTTTAGCTGCGTGCGTCTGTGTAGGATAATTTAGATCACTGGTTCCCAACCTGGGGGTTGCCAAAGACTCTCAGGGGTTTGCAAGGCCTTCTTGATTTTAAGGGGTGTAAGAAAACTTTAATATATATATACGCACCGTAGGTCTATAACTCAGTATTTCATTCACTTCTGTAAAAAAACTAAACAAATGTGTTATTTTTAAAATGTTGATAATGACTGAAGATAAACTGGAAAAAAGATAAGGGCACTGTAGCCTCATTAAAACAACCAAGGAACTTATAGAACAATGGCCAAGCGGCACAGACACAGCCTATTAAGTACGTATGATTGTTCAAGAACAATACAGAGAATTATAGTCCTTTTTCACATATTCATAGGAAGTATAGTATAGTTATAGTATATTATAATATAAAATAACCATAGAATAATTCACAGGGGTCATCAGTTAACTCAATGATAGAAAAGGGTCCCTTAAGGATACAGGTTGGGAACCACCCGTTTAAAAGACACACACAACAGCAAGCTGATATAACAGAATCATCATTTTAAGATGCTGATAGAACTCTGTACCATCATGTTTGGTTGGGTGGCAGTTTAAATACCACTCTACAAGCCCTTACAGTCTGTACTGTCTGTACAGTCGAAACCACCCAGTCCCTTAGTTTCAACTTGTGACCACCGTTCCTCTTTTTCAGTACAGATTGTGTCTGTTTCACAAATGGTGACATAGACTGTTCCTCGAATAGTTTTTTTTAAATTGACCTTATATGTAGCTGTGTAGTTGCTTTACTCACACATCTGTCAGACTTCTCTGAGATATCTGTAGCACTGTTTTTTCTAGTAACAAACTTACTTTACAGCTGATACATTTCCTATTAGTGTGTCCATTCATTTAAAAGGCAATATTGACAACCACTGCTCCACACCTAAGTCTATACAATGGGACTGTGTACTAGTTCGTTGCAAATTAGCCACCATTAGACGCCTCCAGGCCATATTCAAACAATGCTGTCCTGCAATGCACCAAACCCAAGAGGCAAAACAGGGACCTTAATGATTTATTTGCCTTTCGCAACACAGGCAAGGACACAACTCCGTATTCGGCCTTCGTGTACGTGCAGGGTGTGATAGTTCAAAAGTTCTGTTGCCATAAGCCAAACACCAGTGTCGACATTCAGGAAAGTTGGTCTACCTGTCGTCAAAATGTACTCCTCGAGCAGAAACCCCCACCAGTACACAAACATGAAGGCACTGACTAACGCAGGCCCACGCAATGCTAAATTCAACCATAGCTAACATTATGCAAAACATATCACGATAATGTAGCTGGTGAGGAGCGAGGACCCGAGTTTTTTTGAATCTCTTACCTCCCGTCAGAGCCAACCTCAGCTGTACACACAACACAAACACACAGCACAGCAGTGAGCGAGGACCGCGGCTGCTCTTCACCGACTCCATGACGGCGGACACACAAAAAGAAATCATGTAGCACCAAAGTAGTTTTCAGACTGTTGCACGACTCAAGTGTCCGCAGCAAAGTGAGCGAGATCCCACCC
>NW_023340095.1:12703061-12713711 GCF_004916995.1 Morone saxatilis | reverse complement strand
AAAAAAAAAAAAAAAAAGTAGTGTCTTGGCTGTGAAATGCTTGTTGTGGGTTTGAGCTTCGCGTGACAATCTCATGAAAACAAACAACTGGATATAAAGACAGGTGAGCGATGTTCATGTTCTTAGCTTCTTCGTCTTTCCTAACATTAAATGATGTTGTGATCAGTATTAAAGCAGGGGGCTGCTCTCCCCCTCCTCCCTCTATCTTCTCTTTTTGTTGCTTCCTCTTAAAGGAAAGCGCAGCTAATGCTGCAGCTGCGGTCTGGGCTGAAATTTACCCTTTGAGATTATGACAATACCCTCCATTTTTCTGCTTTCATATTAACAACAAGGCATTCGCCATCTTGGGGTATTTAAATTAGCGCTGTCTATTTAAACCGTGTTTATCTGGGGCGAAGTTAGGAAACTTTGCAGGAGGAAATAAGTGTTTAATACAAGCTTGATTTCTGTTGAGCAGCATTTTAATCACGCAAATGTAAAGAGGTTTTTTTGGGGGGGAGTTTTTGTGGAGTTTGATGTATGCCTTGAGAGAGATATTTCAAAACGGATTGGTTGTTATAAAACTGCAGTTCAAGCACTTTCAGCTTCCTGTGATGACATGTCACACATTTTCCTTAAAGCCTTAGATATTCAGCCACAAGCACACACTAAAACCAATGCAGACATCAGGGCATTTTTAAATTTGCCCTGATGTCTTCCATGTTGTATTTATGCTGAGCCTCCTTACCTGGCTCTAAATTTTAAGAAACCTTGTTTAAATATATATTTGAATACCAGTGTATTTTTTTCTCTCTTTAAAATCTGAACACATACAAGATCTGGCACAGAAGTTTCACTACATTTAAAGTGCGTTAAGCATTAAGGGCAACCCTCCAGCCCCAATTCTCCTGAAAGAAATTAAACACAAAGTAAACACAGCAGCCACTATGACACGAAACAGTCGGGTAAACACAGGTGTTACGAATGATACTAATTAGGGCTCCGTTCCATTTAGTGCAGCAGCACCTTGACTCTGTTTGACCTGAATGAAACACAACCTCAATTAGGATCATCGGTAACCCCTGTGTTTGTGATTTCCTGTCAAAGTGGCCACATCTTGACTTGTCACATGGAAAGGTGTTAATGTTAGTAACGTCAACAATAGCAGGACGCTGAAACTGAAGCAGCTGTATGGTATTTAGTCATCATTAATTGCATTATTCTTCAGACCCTGTGGTTTTCTTTTCGTGTCAGAGACCTTCGCATCGTTGATTTCTTTGGAAATGAACTTGTAACGGGCCTATTCAAACTTCAGGAGTGTGTGTTGTGCACAGCGAGTACTCACCAGGCTCACGCAGTGTACACAGCTTATTGTTGATGGTGTAAATCTAACGTGTGTCATTTAGTTTGTCCTGGCAGGCATCTTTTTGTTTGCTGCACAGTGGAGCTGATTTGTCTTTACAGGTGTAATTAATAGTAATGAACGAGCGTACGCCCTTTGCACACACAGTCTTAAGTGAAATGGCAATAAACATGATTCCTTGTAAAGTCCATCATTTAAATGGCTTCAGTAGCCAAGGCAGCGAGATAAATCAGATCACAGCCTTGATGTGTTATGCATGCATCCAGTAACTGCCAATGAATCAAAACACAGGTAGAAGGTCACTAAATTTGCCTCATATTTATTCAGAGCACATGTCCTTGAAAACCTCTGCAGAGAGAACAATGTTGAAGTGCTGCTGTAGGACTCTAATACGCTGTCTTAATATTTTAACTTTGAGGAATCAAACAAGTCAGCAAAGTGGCCTTTGAGTGTTGTTATTATTTCAGGGTGTCATTCTTCTTCCAGGCCCCAAAGGCAAATCTAGCTCATGGAGGGCTTTTTAAATGGTAGCAGCCCTAGCATTTAGATTAAAGCATATTTTTAACTCAATCTAGTCTTTTATTTATTGACTTGACAAACTATTTATTGTCTAACTTTAAAGAACTACGTTTTAATCCCAGCTTACTATAAACACCTTCAATTCCAGCAGCAGCGCAGCACGTCAGCATTGTTGGATGTTAGTGCACAGACTAGTTTCAGTTGTCTAATATGTCATTTTGTTGTGTCAGATGTAACCTAATGTGCTGAATCCCCTCTTTCTTTATGTACCTTTGGCTCTTTTTTAAAAGTGCCCCTTTTTTTTTTCCTTTTTGGCGTTTTTGAAAGAAAAAAGCAGGACGGCTAATAATTGTGTTTTCACCCATTTTCACCCATTTTCACCCTGTCTCTTCTCTTCTACTCGTACCCTTTCCACAGGTTTGCACTCATTAATCAAAGGTGCTGGTCTCCCGCTGAGGGCTGAGCAGGTTCATCAATTTGGCAGCCAGCTGTAAGGAGCAGTGCAGGGGCTCTTAACACACGAGCATAAATAAATCTATGGTCTTTATATGCAAGCCCTGAAGGTTAATACTGTATAATTCAATGTAGCCTCTTTGTCTGTTGTGATTGATGTTTTTAAACATGTAAGGCTTGACGGGAGTCCCTTTTTGTAGGTCAGTGTTGACACTTTATGATTGGGTGAGCTTGGGGGGGAGCGGCACGAGGGAGGTGGATTATTAGGAATATGTCAGGGAGATTACTCTTTTTCACTCATCTTCCCAGTCTATTTTCTCTCCGCCTGGAGATGCTTCTTGTCGCAGTGCTTTATTTGAACCAATGATGCTTCTGAGATTGAAGTCTCCCCTGCTGTGTTAATGGGGCTGATGTTTAAAATGCTAGTGGTCTGCTCTGTTTGTTTGGCTGTTTGGTATTTATTCGCCTCCTTTGCTGCAGTATATGCAGGCCGGCTGAGGATGGATGGATTGACTCCACGTTCATAATTCTTAGTCAGATAGTCACAGTGTCTTCTGTAAACCATCACACTCTCACATGAACACTGTGCCTCAGCAGCTCCCTTTTTTTATTGATCCTCATGCATTTAAAATCTGGTCACTGCTGCCACAAACACTTCCCACTTTAGCTGTGCTAGGCATATTGCTGCAGCCACTTTTTTTTTTTTAAATATTACATTTTTACTCAACATTGTCTGACCTGATAAGAGACTGGAGAAAAGAAATTCATCCCTAAAAATGTTTGGATCAGCAAAGGCCAAAATCTAAGGCTTAGTGAACCTAAACTATATTCTTTCCTCAACTCGATGAGACATTGCACAGGCAGGGCACGCATGAGAGTATTGAAAGTCTGTCTCTGATTTGGAAAAATGTGCCACTTCTTACTTGGAATAAACACAACAAAGGTCCAAACCTAACCACTCATTATGTGATGTTCAGCTTTAAACAGACTCCTTGAAGTGTTTTATCTGAGCGGTTTGTTATCTACAGTTCAGACTGAGTAGCTGTGTTGTGATTTTATTTATAGCATATTTAAAAGACTGTTTATATTGGATGTACAGCATCAACAACATTTTTGGTTTCTGTGTTTTCATCTGGTTTATCACCCAATCCAGTGCAGGACAACTGTGGTACAGCATAGCCATTAAAACAATGGTTAATGTTTATTAAACATGGTCATGGTCAGTGAAAGTCAATACTGGCTATAAATATAAATAAATAAATAAATAAATATCAGCCTTTTATTGTCATTACACAGTATTTACAGCATTTTGCATATATAAAACAAAATGTGTCCTCTGCATTTGACCCAATCTACGTATATACATTACTATATACATGACTGCTTGGGACACAAACCTACAGTCGGACATCGCAATGGAGAGCAAATGCTTTTACTTTTTTACTTTTCTTTCTGTTCCACTAAATAAAAGTCACACTGCTTTCTGTGTTTGCGCTGGCTGTAATGTTCATAATGTAAAACGCTTTGTATTAACAGAACGTGTAGGAGACCGTGTTGGTTTGTCTGAGCTGAGAGAGTTAGATTAACAAATAGAAAAAAGATATGCTACCGACCCAGTCGTAAAACAAACAGGATCAAATGATGTAAAAAAAAAAAAAAAAAGGACTGTCAATGAGACTATAAAGAAGGAACCAGTTTTTGGCAAGGTTAGTTATTACTCACGACTTAGTAAACAGCTTTTTATAGGGAGGCCAATGGCATGATCTGTTCTTTAAATGATGACAAGGAGCCAGATAGAGTAACCAGAAGAGGCTCAGCCTTGTAGTGTTGCAATTATTTGAAACTAGAGAGTGACCTTTTTACTGGTGATATTGAATCAAACATACAAGTGCAAGAGACGGTAATCTCTTTAACCCTGGTATTATTCACGCTACAAAATGACACCGGTGGAAGTATAAGGTGACCCGCGTTGTAGATGACACACAACAAGTGTTGCTGCTACTGATGTGAGTCCACACTTGTAAGTTATGAGAAATCCAGTGTTTACTGTTTATATTTAGAGGTTATTTTAAAGTATGGAGAGGGAGGGTAGCCACATTTCTATAGCAGAAAATAAATGTGACGGATGAAAGTGGCAGATCTGTTAATTTAAGCGAGAGCCTTTTTAGTTTAGAACTTCTTCCTGTCTAGATATTTTAAAAGGATGAAATTTGTTCCGGTGGGTCATTGTGACATGAAGTGAAAGCCATTGGTAGACTTTTTGATCTTGGGCAAACTCAGTTCTGAAGATATGTGGCTTTTGGCTTATTAGGCTTTCTTAACAATCCTCAATACTGTCAAATAGTTATTTTACGCCCTTCAAAAACATCACAGTAAACCCTCGTCAGGTTTAGGACTGAAATGGTGTTAATAATGTGAATACAAGTGACTGACAGTGTGCAGGGTATTTGGTTTTCTTCACAGGTATGGGTGATGGTGTTAGCCAATTAATGTTGTTTATCGTTTATAAAACATTTATTCTCTTATCTCGCTCCATAGTTGGATTTTAATTAATTTAAACATTCACCTTTCAAAAACAAGAAAAAATATTGTGTCGTTTTCACTCATTACAATGTGAAGAAAACCTTTCAGCCCATTAAGACAGAAGCTTACTCCTTAGATACAATTAGTTGGCTTGCAGCCATTTTTAAACTTGATTATCAGGATAAGGTCGCAGCCTTCAGCTGTCAAACACCGTTGGAAATTATTCTAATCTAACATATGAGGACTATCCTTTTTTCATTTTCCAATAGTATTATCCCGAAGAGGATAGATTTTAGAGAGGGCTGGTGTGAAGGTAAAGGGGGAAAGTGGGTGGTTTTACAGTAAGATAAACTTCTCTGTATATCAGACTCACGCTGAGAGATAATACAGAAGTTAAGAACCCTTAGTAAATGTTATTGATATACCTCAAACCTGTTGTAGCGCTATGGTTACTGTACACAGGACGGCGGCTTCAGTACTATGGTTGTAGAGAGACAGTGACTTGTGATGTATGAAGACTTGAAAGGATTTAAGTGATTCAGGATTGATTCATTTCCTTTACATTCCAAACAAAATGATCCCAGATGGTGATGCATAAACAGTGTACATGTGGTGGATGGTCAGAAGTGTTTTGCAGTGCCTAATGTATATGCATTATCGTGATCATGAGAGCAGCTTTGTCAGAGGATGAACATCATGGATAAATGTTGCTGTATTGCTCTTTGAGTGGGACTAGACTTGAACGGTATTTGAGTGTTTTTCAGCAAAGAATGTTTCAGTTGCTACTCAAGTGAAAGACATAAATTTGATAGTTTCCTAAGGTCATTGGATTTCTTCAAAATCAAAATGCTGCTTTTGTCATAGAGTAGACCATAATCCAATTCCTGCCAAGTGTTTTTGTCATGTCCCATTGCCCCGTGTTGTCTCTTGGAGCAGGAGTTTGATTTTTTGCTGATGTTTAAAATGGATAACTCATCTGCCCATGGGCCCATATTACCATTTTTATTTCATTTCATGGAGCTTTCAGATAGGAACGATGCTGAATGGGTAAATCGATAAAATCTAGCAATAAATCTGACTGTTGTTGTCTCGTGTTTCAGGTGCAGAGCAGTGATGTCACAGAACTGAGGACGGTCTCATGCAGTAAGTGTTCAGTTACATCAGCTGCCCATTGTCCATCTCTGCCATTATGCTCTTTGAAGTGCCTCCTTTTGATTTTGTATAGGAAAAACCAGTTTGCTTTGTTAAATTGGAAAAAGTATCTCATGAATGGAAATGCAGGACTAAGCGGAGCACCTCATTTTAAAGTATTATTTAGGTATAGGATTAAAACTTTCCAATTAGGTTGAGATTTAACAAAGTCCTCCTTTATGAAATTAGTTCGTGCTGCATTACACTTTGCTCTCATTTTGTGTGTTAATCTAATTAATTCCTGTCTTTCTTAGAATTAGAGTGTCAAGGCTTCAGAACATATTTAAATCTCTTGGGAAAAAATGAAAACTTTTTTGACTATGGGGTATGTTAAGATAAATTACTGTGAGCCAAACAAGGGTAATTGGTGGGGCTGGAGCCATTGTTTGGCTTTGTTTTAAATTTTAATTTGGGCTACTTCGCATATACAGATTTTCCCCGGCTGCTATTAAAAATTGAATTGTTGCCCCAAGACAGAAGTGATTGGTATCAAATTCAGTTCCCTTCAGCCTGCCATCTACTCTATCAGAAAGTGCGACATGTGTTTTTTCTCTAACTTCAATACTTCTAATTATGAGTTAATTTCCAGTCTTGCGAGTGCAGTTAATTGCAGTTAATTTTTCTCTGTTAAAGCCATGAAACATGTTGATGTGGAACTGTGGACTAATCAGATCCACTTCAGTGATCAACGCCACTGTTTTTTGGAAGGACGTGTGCTCGCATTTACCTACGATTGAATCCTACCAAAGTTATCCCTCTTGTGTCTTTGCTACTCTTTTCAGCATGATGTAAAATAAAATCCTAAAGGTGAGTTGAGCGGCTCACTTAAATTTCATGGCATAATTTCAGCATTCTTTGCTTCGTAAAGGTTATGACATGTACGCGGCCACCTCCCAGCCTGGAAAACAAAAAGTCTCCTACTGTTTATGTGACTGACCCTGGAAAGAGACAGGTCATCTGTAGCGCCGGTAGACAAGCTGAGTTGAAATGGCAATGGCAAAATGAGCCTCGCCACAGGAATCCCATCATCTCTAAACCTGAGCACTCTCCATTTCATCTGTGTGTGTGTCTGTGTGTGTGGTAGTAGAATCCCTCAAGGATTTATTATAGCCGTTATGAGTAACCTTCAGTTTACCTACAGGGCCTTAAGAATAAGTTTCAGAAACAGCTGCCAGCTTAGCAAGTTATAGCCAGCCATTGTTTTGCCATAAGCTGACACAAGGGTTGCTCCACATTAATTTCACAGCCCTGCTATGCGCCTGAGTCATTAAATGCATATTTTATTAATGAATATGCTGAAAACAGCTCTTTGTTTATAAAGGTTTAGTAAGCAGTGTTTAAAAGTTGAGAGACTATGTTCATATTTTGAAGTCGTTGAACGCTGTGCATCTGTGCAGTGATCTCTGCCTCTGATTGCTTTGTTTAAACTACACTTTCCTGTTTATCAGCCCTGCTGTGCCGCCTATAGTTTGATCAATTTTGATGAAAGTTTACTTTCGTTACGGTAAGTCAAAATTTGTGTTGCCCAGACAAACTGGATAAAACTGTTAGTGTTGAGCTATGACAAGTGGGGCCATCCTCCTTATGTTAAAGGGGGAAAGGTAAATAAAGAACAGAATAAACAAACAAATTAAGAAATAAATGGTAAAATGTAGAAAGGATTAACAGGACACATGATTGATTCCTATCTGATTTCTGCAAATATACAAGGATCTGTGACTTGTCTGGGCTATAGTCCAACACTTCCCAACAATGTTTCAAACTGATCCAGAAAAAATAAGCAGAAAACACAAAGAGACCTAAACTAACTTTAATCAAGCAGCAAGAAATTTAAATCAGCACTTCAGCGAACACCATGTGCCTGCAGCTGCTGTGTAGTAAAAGCCAGGCAGTGCTGGCATTTCTATACCACTTCAACACAATGGAGATACAAAGCACACAAAGGGCATGTCTGGCTCCACACAAAGCAGACATGCTTGTCTTCTGAGGAATTGTTAAATGACCAGTGTGTAGGATTCAGTGGCATCTAGCGATGCAGTTGCAAATTGCATAAAAAAGCGTATAGGAGGAGCGCCGGTTGCCGCAAAAGTCTTGGTTTGTCCATTCTGGGCAACTGTAGAAACCTGGTGGTTCAACATGGCCAACTCCGTCGAGGAGGACCTGCTCCCTTCAGGTTATTATACACTAATAAAAACATACCTATGAATAATATATTGAATTTCTGCCAGTAAATCCTCCTAAATGCAAAAACACTGTAACTTTTAAGGGAGACTAAGGGAAGCGGGACCTGCTATCCATCACTTCCAGTGACATTTATATTCAGTCAAGTTCTCATATGGTGTATATATAACAGTAGTGCTATTAATACTGGTATCATCATTTTCTGAACAGTTCCAAGTCTTAAATGAGAGTGTGGGAAGCTTTATGGACTAGTCAGTGGCATGTTTTAATATGTGTATGTGTGTAAGAGAGGGAGGCTGAGCTATGCCATTTTTTAAATATTCATATGCTTCAGTTAATAGTGTATCTTTACAGAGTAGGTTATATTTTGTGACTTTGCCAAAAGAGTGAACAGATTGCTGTTGCGGTATAATATGATGTCGTAGTACATATAAGAGCCCACTCTTCTTTTTGCCCTCCACATTTTTCTGTCCAGAAGGGGACTAAAATATGTGCAGGAAGGAAAAGTGAAATGATAAAAGAATTCTGTTAATGGCAAATCAAAGACTTGAATGATGCAGCTATGAGATGTATTTGTTGTATGGATTCTGCATTAACATTGACTGTTGGCAGACAGTTTAATGAATACTGAGCCATATTTAGCTTCTAAGAATAGCAGCAATGTGTACAAAGTGGTTACATCATGTTGCCTTATGAGATTAATCATCTTGACATATACAAATCCTTCATCTCAAACTATTGTCAGGTCAGAGGACCAGTCCACAGTTTATGACTGAAGTGGCAGATTGTTCCTGGTTCTGCACCTACGTGTGTTAAACAACAACACAAAGATACCATGAGAACATAAAACTGTGGGGCTTATAGGGAACAACAGCTATAAGTTGCTGCATATCTTATTAGAAATATAGAATGAATGCCTGACATCTTTGCTTCTGCAAAACAAGAGAAACATCTAAAGATATTTTTCTATTCATTAGGCCATTTCAGAACATTCTCCGTGTAGTCCTTTTGTGATATTTTTGTATTACTGTAAATTACTGTACCGGTCTTATCAGCTTCTCTTAAATGAAGGATGAAGTCACGTCTGATTGAGGGACAAAGAGAGACTAGAACAGAGCTCATCTGAAGGAAGTGGTTTTGTGGATTGGTCGGCAGTTAAAAGTGGGCATGTTTAGAGGATGTACATTAACGTTAAAGACCCCTCTAGTTGGATCCAAAATGCTGTGTTTGCCGAACTAAGAAAATAACTGAACAAAATCTTGAATTGAATCATTTATGTAGTCTGTCCACTTGGAGAAGCACCAACTACAGTACTTACTTCCTGGTATGTAGAGCAAATCAACCCATAGGTGGCGCACGTTGTATTGGCTGATGTTCAGGCACTGTCTCTATTTCCTTATGTACTCTTAGGATTCTCTGCTGATCTATAGCCTGCTGCTTTGAGGGGAGTAATATAATGTTTAAGATGGGAAAGGCAGCAGTATGAATTTATATGAAGCAACTTGTGTCTGCTCAACAGGGATAAGAGAGGGAGGTTTGAGTTTCAGGCAGCTGCAGTCACAGAGGCTAGTTTGTTGTCAATAAAGTTGAATTAATTATATATGCTTCTCTTCTGGGGTGATAGGTCAGGCAGGCCTGTGTTCTGGGAGATCACTTATATGGTCTACTGGGGAGCTTATTGGAAGATTGTAGGCCTGCGAGGGCGTCTCTGAGGTGTGCAGATGGCATTGAGGAAAATTGAATTTTCTTGGGTGGTCATGGCCAGCTGCCTGCTGTTCCGTCTTCATTGGACGACAGGGATTTTTCATCAGCTCGCAGCAACATTGTGCATCACAAAATAAAGATCCTGCTGTGCATCTTTGAGAACAGCTTCCAAAGTATGTCATCTTGTAATTTTTTTTTTTGTAAGATTATGTTTTGGCATTTCTGTTTTATTTCAAATTTAGCTGGAAAGAGAAAGGAAATACAGGGGAGAGAGAGAGAGACAGAGACAGAGACAGAGGATGACATAAGTCGACGGCCGAGTTGGAATTTAACTGGGCGCTGTGGTAAGGGACTGAGCCTTCGATACATGGTATTATGGTTCCAGATGTACCAGGCTTGGCTTAGATTTTGCCTACTGATTTCATGGATTTTTTGTTCTTACTTCGAGTAAACCAGGAATTTCTGAATTCTTTGCAGCCTGCTTTATCCCAGATCTAAAAAAAAAAAAAAAGCTAATGCAATATTTCTCCTTCTTGAGCAACATAAATGCCACTTAGCTGGATGAGTTTTGTTGGCAAGTCCACAGGACCTTCCCAGAGAGGATCTGTGGTGTCAGCGCTCAGACGGCGGCAGAGGTGACACCAAGGTGAACGCTACGATGTAGAATGGTTGGAAATCATTGATATTCTGACTCGGAAGCTGCAAATGGCTTGGTGGCAGATGGAGTCTTTGTCAGG
>NW_023340095.1:12702295-12703036 GCF_004916995.1 Morone saxatilis | reverse complement strand
AAGGGAAGAAAAGGCAGCTCGGGAGCATCAACGGCATTTTCCCTATCAGCTTTGCTGGCGGGCCGTGACCTTCTGCCCGCCTCACAAGCGATCCCCTAGCACACTGATCAAATTATCTCACTTCCATTGTTACTCAGCTATGAAAAAGCGATTTAAATGTCAAATTTTTTAGCGGAGAGATTGCCATGTTAATCATGAAACTGGTGTTTGTTGTTTCTGTTTAATGAGGAAGCAATACACCCCTTTAAAAACATATAAAATAAATCACTGTAGATTTACAAAACCAATACATGCGCAACTGTTAAGCCCATTTATTTCACGTTGTTACAGAAATTAATTGTAATTGATTTGAGTTCTAAACAAACATTGCTTAATGGCAAAGAATCCTCAGGAGTATAAGAAATATCGAATGGCTTCAATTTCAAGTGGTTGCATTAACATTGTTTGACTCAAAAATAAATAATTTACTAAGGGAAAAATGTTTATGCAAATAATATTAATTTGGTAATGGCTCTTCTCAATTAACAAAGATAACACAGGACACAGAATAAACTGTGATAGCAGTAGTGTGTTGTATGAGTGTGAAATAGAGAGGAATAAAGGGAGAGGGAGAAGGAGAGAGAAAAACATCTCGAAGGTCAGGAGCAGCGGGCGGCCGTAGGGGAGAGACACGTGAGACAGAGATAGTCTTGCGTCAGCCCCACAGCAGTCCGCTCTTTATGTGCATGTGTGTGCGTGTAC
>NW_023340095.1:12701656-12702157 GCF_004916995.1 Morone saxatilis | reverse complement strand
AGATAGATAGATAGATAGATTTATGCATACATGTTGTACATTACAAATTACTTTGAAGCAGTCAGTCATTGAGCTACAGATAATTTTTTACATGGCTCTTGTGACAGTGGAAGGGGAAATTACACCTACTAGCCTGAGGGGAAAGAATTTGTGTGTCTCGCTGCCTGTCACAAAACCTGAATAGGGTTTCATCAATCCTAGCAACTACTATCATTTTTCAGCTCTTATTCATGAGCCCTCTTTGTTTCTTGCAGTGTCTTTTTTCCCAGTGCCCTTTAAACTGGTGCTCTGTTAGATTGGGGAAGTGTTAGAGATAACGCCTAAACATTTAGTACTTTGTACTTGCCTCGGAGCTAAGATTGTTAAAAAGCTGCTGCAAGATTGTCCTCAGGATAGGGAGCAGTGTAGAACAGACACACTCCAGCATTAGTTTGGGCTTACCCATCCATGTCTCTCTGTCTCTTTCACTCCCACTCCCGCTCTCTCTCTCCACACACACAC
>NW_023340095.1:12658849-12701614 GCF_004916995.1 Morone saxatilis | reverse complement strand
ACACACACACACACACAAACTGACCATTCCCCTTCTGCCTCCCTTGGCCCGCGTGGTCTCAACAGGGTTCAGTCCTCTAGCCAGACGTTTGATTCACCCACATTGCCAAACAGCCTCTGCTCTCCTTGTCCCTATGAAGGGCTTCAGCGTGGGGCGAGGCTGCTCTTTTACAGACCCTTGTGCCATGAATCACTGCTCGCACCCAGGGAGCCTCAGTCCACTCGGGGGCTGCCTGCCTGGACGATAATGTGCGTGGTCATGAGGGGGCCATTTTGAATGGAGGGGCAGACAAAACAGGAGCTAAAGAACCCAAGCTGTGAGCTTTCCCAGAGAGGGCAACAATGGGAGCGATCTCTCTCTCTCTGTGTGTGTATGTATGTGTGGTAATGTGTTTGTTGTAGTAAAGGGAAGATGTTGGACACACAGTGCTGAGTTTTGGGTGTCATAATGTAACATGATTGCATGCCAGTAATTTATGAAACATTAGGAGTAGACCTTTAAACCCCATACATCACAAACCTTTTAGCCTCACACAAACGGGATTGCAATTTGAGCTCCTTGGAGCCCTAATGCCTATTTCACTGTTAGGTTTGAAAACAAGAGATGACCAAGCCTGCTTTGCCCTCACTTAAACTTGTACTAAACAACCAATCACATCATGTTCAGTCAAAGTAAATATTTTACGAAGATGTCATTTGTTATTGCAGGGCCATTCATCCAATAAAAAAATGTAAGCAAGTGAAAGAAACATATGATTTTTGCCTAAAATAAAGCGTGGTGATGTTGATCTGTACTTGGCCCCTCAACATAAGATTGTAATAATGAATCCGTCACATGCTTTATTGGGTTTAAAGGTTAAAACCTGCTTGTTTAGTATACAATTACATTTTGCATTTCATGTTTGTTGCTTGTTCCATGCTGGTTTTACTGTTGTTTTTACTGAATATATAGATAAATCCTCACTTAATTTGTTAATATGACTTATTAGTAATTTATATTAGTAGAATTAGTATTAGCAAGCTGTTATTAATTTCTGCACTTCAATCATGTAAGTGTTGTGGGGTGGTTCCTCTTTTATGGAGATAATTAAGCAGGCCACACACAGACACATACACACGAACACACTTTCTCTCCACTCTCACCCGACGCCAGCTGTTGCCCTATGAGAGCCTTTAGGTTTATTGGGTCTATCTGCTGGGTTTATGGCCAAACCACATCTCTTCAACTGTCTTTATCCCTTGGTCTCAGTCTCTACCATGGCCTCTTGTCTCTTGACATGCTCCAAAGCTTCCTGCCCCCTAACCCCCTTTTCCAGATCTTCTTTCCTCCTCCCCTACTTCAAACACCCACACACCAAACACATAGTTCACTATGGACCTGGTTTTCTGAATATGATGTGGCAGCCTGTGGCTGGGAATAGTTTGTCCCTGCTGGGCCTGTGGATCTCAGGGCCTGTCGTCCAGGCCAGGTTGTAGCCTGGATACAGCTGCAGTCCAGAGGAGCCATTAGCAGTGCCAGGAGGCCCAGAGCTCCCAGTGAGGGCTCATTACTGTATTTGTGCAGTCACACTTCTCCTATGAAACACAGCAGTGTGCCTGGTGAAACTAGCCAGGACATTGAGCCTCGGGGAAACCATTACAGCTCCATTTCGAGTTCTGAGAGAGTGAGAGGAAGAGACAGAGAGAGAGAGAGAGAGCAAGGTTTCATCGAAAGAGGAGAATGAATACTAAGAATTATATTAATCATTAAACACCTCCAGCTTTCCCTGTACTTAACTGTGAGAGTGTGAGTATCAGTGTTTATTGGATTTTATTTGCTCTTTGTTCAGTGTGTGTATGTGTGTATGTGTGCATGTGTTTGTGTGTTTGTGTGCTCTCTGAGGCCCAGTTCAGCTGTCTGGTCTGGCGTGCAGATGGCCAAGTTGGGGCCTGCTGAATGAGATACCTTTTTTCTTTTTTCTGTCTGTTTATCTGTCCTTGTTTCTTTTCCTTTCCTTTCCTTTCCTTTTCCTTTCCTTTCCTCTTCGCTCCTCTCCAGCTTTTTCTGCTGGGTTTCATTTACCAGTTACATCCCTGGCTGCCTCCTCTCTTTCATCACTGCATCTGCTGAGGGCCATCTTGGGCAGAGGAGAGTTTTCCACTGCTCTATTTTCTGTCTCCCTCCTTCTTTATGCGCCTCTCAGGGCTCAGTGCGGCAGCTATACGCGGTGGCTTTGGAATGAAATGTCTCTTAACCGAGCCATGTGCCCTGGAGCTACGGTAATTGCAGGTGAAATTCAGCTTCCTCTTTAAAATGCCATCTCTCATTTCCAGTTACCGGCCCCCTCCGTATCTCTCTCTCTCTTTCTCTGCCTCCCTCCCCTCCTGCCTCTCTCTCTCTCTCTCTCCCTCTGGCTGTCTTTCAGAGGCGTGTGAATCCCTCAGCCCCTGTCGCGTCTCTCTGCCCCAACAGACACTCCCACAATGCACAGCGCTGATGGTTGCACAGTGATATCAGCCATGCAGAGGAGAGGGAGGGCGACTGCCTAGACACATACACACTCAATATGTGTGTGTGTGTGTGTGTGTTTGTATGTATGAGAAAGAGAAAGTGCAAAGATAGTAACCGAAAGTGTGTGTCTGTTTGTGAGTGGGAGACAATGAGCATATAGGTCTGTGTGTATACAAGAGGAAAAGAAATGTGCTGTTGTGTGTTGGAGAGTGTGTGTGTGTGTGTGTACAGCGTCAGCAAGGCGTGCGCCGTGTAGAGGTGACATCAAGGTGAACACGGCGTGTGGAATGCTCTGCCGGCTCGGGAGGCAGCAAATGGCTCTGTGGCAGATGGAGTCTTTGTCAGGGAAGAAAAATGGCAGCTCGGGAGCATCAACGGCATTTTCCCTATCAGCTTTGCTGGCGGGCGGTGACCTTCTGCCGCTCACAGCGATCCCCTAGCACATGATCAATTATCTCACTTCCATTGTTTACTCAGCTAGTGAAAAAGGATTTAAATGTCAATTTTTTAGGGAGAGATTGCATGTGTAATCATGAAACTGGTGTTTGTTGTTTCTGTTTAATGAGGAAGCATACACCCCTTTAAAACAGTATAAAATAAATCACTGTAGGATTTACAAAACCAATACATGGCAACTGTTAAGCTCCATTTATTTCACGTTGTTACAGAATTATTGTAATTGATTTGAGTTCTAAACAACATTGTTAATGGAAGAGATTCCTCAGGAGTATAGATATATCGCATGGCTTCAATTTGGCAAGTGGTTGTCATTAACATTGTTTGACTCAAAATAAATAATTTACTAAGGTGAAAATGTTTATGCAAATAATATTAATTTGGTAATGGCTCTTCTCATTACACAGATAACACAGGCACACAGAATATAACTGTGATATGCAGTCATTATTTGGCTGTAAACAAATCTAAGTCAAAATAAAGTATTGAATGAACCTTGGGGAAAATGAGGTAAAAGAATAAACAATGCAGAAGGCAAATGACATTGAGACCCCAGTTTTAATATGTATGCATTTCAACTTGATGGTTGATTTCATTAGCAAATCTCATTGTTATGCATTGACTGTCCTCCTGCAGTAAAATGAATATTGTATTCACGTAGCCTAAATATTCAGGAGGAAATGTTTGGATTTGAGTGGCATCCTTCAGAAAAAGTGAAGTGTTGTTTTCCTACCCGGATTCTTATTATTCATTATATTGATATTTATACAACACATCAATCTTCATTCATTCCAAACATTGTGTTATTTTTTTAGAATAGTTTTATTTTCTGACAATCAAAATATTGTATACATTTTTGATTAAATCTGTATTAATTCACATTAATCTTTAATTAACATTAAATATAAATAGCATGTTATCCATACACATTATAAAGGTTTGCTGGTCAGCTTCCTGTAGTCATTAGCCACTCACTGCTTTGCTCTTCGCTTCATGCAAACACTTAATAGCATGTTCCACATTCCAGTAAAATTAGATTTTTATGTGTTTGCTAAATTTGAGACTGAACAAATGGAGCTACCCATACAAG
The DNA here is from genome assembly GCF_004916995.1 of Morone saxatilis. NCBI lineage: Eukaryota > Metazoa > Chordata > Actinopteri > Moronidae > Morone > Morone saxatilis. The sequence goes on along the minus strand of NW_023340095.1, from coordinate 12,697,578 downwards.
CAAGTTGTTTTTCCGTCTGTAAAGAGGATGATATTAAACTGCCATGCCATGCACCTTCCCTCCCCTTCAGGCCTGGCTGCGCACAGCTTTCAGAGGGCAGTGCTTGTTGAGTTTTACAAACAGCAACTGTGTGAAGATTTTCCATTAGTAAGTCTGTGTGTGAGCAAGGAGGTCTGTTTCACACTGTCCTCATACAGATGCGCTGTAATGACAGTATTACCAAGGGACACATTCTGCTCCTCATTGGGCTTACAGGTGGTAACTAACTTAAAGCATGCATGTGTGTGCATATGAACATTAGGTTGGCCTATGCCAGACTGACCTCGTACTGTCCTGAAGGCAGGGCTGTAGACAATTTAGAAACAAAAAGGCCGCAGGCGGATAAATTCGATAGCGTTTGGTTAGCCCTCAGGTTATAATAATATAAAATGTTTCAGCGAGATATGGCAAACTGATGACTATTGATTCTCGATTGGGGTTAAAGTAAAGCACATCCATAGAGCTGTTGTGTTGTAATTTCTGATGTTATTTCTGATGATTTGCAATGTGGCTAGTGCTACACTTAACAGACATCGCCTCACTCTGTGCTACCTTTTGTGTAACAGATGGTCATGGCATCCCGTTGTTTGGCTTTAGAAGGTAGGTGGGCATATCTGGATTCCTGTTATCTGTCAGGAATCTTTGTGCTGTTCCTTTATCAGCTGTTTGAGTGTGTGGAGTGCCACAGGGGTTCATTCTTTAATGTATTTATTTTGTTTTTGAACAGCTATCTTATCAATGAAATGCTGCCAATGCACATCTTAATCTCTTCTTTAATTCCAATGACTCTGTTGGGTTTCGCCCCTGGAACTAAAACTCCCCTTTTGTACATTCATGTGTGTGTTTTTCCATCACATCAGAAACAGTGAAGTGAAATGGACTGAAAACTGATTAAAAAGCAGCAGCTTCATCTGAGACATAGTTTTTGCATGAAACAAAATACACTGTTGTGTTATTGCTGGCTGGACAGTATAACCAAAGTTAGCAACAAAAAAAAACATATGCCAACAACTTAAACATTGCTTCCTTTTCAAAACTAAATATTTAGAAATAATTGTATATGCACTACAAACTGACATAAAATACTATATTTAAGTATTCAAAGAGATAGAAACTGTGGCCTACAAATTACAACTGGACTTAGGGTCTGTGGTCAAAGTACACTAAAATGTCTCAGTTACAAAGAGACGTTTATATATCATCTAATTGTATTGCACTTAAGAGAAAGGCTAAAGAACTTGTAAGGGACTTCTGTGTCTGTGCTGTGGCTACATTTGAAGGGCACTGCTACCTGCATTTACCTTGTAATGTGCTGCTTTTGCATGTTGTCAGTGTCACCACTGATTTAAAGCTAACTCACTCAGCAGTTTGGATGAAAACTATTCCTACATGCATAGTATCACAAAATGTGGCCTTTTTTAATTTTAATGTTATGAAGCGGAATCAGCAGTAGTCTCAAACAAAAGCATGTTCAGTGCTCATCCTTTTGTATTCCAGATTTTAGAAATGAAGCATTGGTAGCCCGACCTGAGTGGTCTCTGCTAGAATACTATGTCACCTGTATTAAAATGTCCACTTCTTATCATGGTTACTTTAAGAGTTGAGAGGTGTCTTGCACCATATAGTCTTTGTTAGCACTACATGATACTGTAGAGTACACAGTGTCTGAAGTAGTGCTAGTGGTTGATGGAAATATTCATTTAGCAGCAGAGAAGCAGCTCTTTTTGTGAAGATGCCTCAGAGGCAGACAGGAAATTAGTTATTTTCCCCTCACATTCATCAAAATAAAAATAGTCTGATGAGTATCCCAAGTGACTCTCCCACATCCATTGAAGCCACAGCTGCATGCACCGTGCGCTTAGTATTAACTCTCAAATGAATTTCAGGTGTTTTTGAGCACTATCAAAATAAGACTTTTTTTTTTCGTCTTTCTCATCTCAGAGCACATTGTCCTGCGTTTTATCCCAGAAGAGTTAGCATATTTTAAAATAATGAAATGCCCTATTTAATTTTATAACCTTCACCTATTACTTTTCTAAAATTATAAAGGGAAACACAGTTATTTCTGCTGCCTAGAACAAAGAACTCTGGATGGCAAAAGTGTTAGATATTTGCCTTTGACACTTCAGTGTCTGATAACCTTTGATTTAATGACTAACAGCAGCTGAATGTCAACAGTGTGCCAAATTGTTCAGTCTGGGGCTCTTGTGCAGCCTTTCCACAGATAACTGTGTTTTATTTCGAAGGTGACATGCAGAATTGCCCGAGCATTATGGAATAAAGTGTGAAAATGGATGAATATTATTTTAATGTACATCACACTCATACTTAATCTAAATTATACAGCAATGCAAACAATCATTCATTGGGCTCAACTCTCATTTCATCATTCATATGATTAGTTGAACTATTACCATTGTAAACTGGATTACATAATACATGACAGTGTCTTTCTTTGAATGTTCTGTTTGTGGCCTGTCAGGTTTAAGGTTGCTATAACAGGAAATGTAGCAGTAGGCTTTATCATAGGGAAGCACTGTTAAGTTTCATTTCACTGTCACACATTTACACACATTTAGGGGAAAAATTAACCTGAAAATCACTTTTGAATGAGCTAACTTAAACTTTTACCTTTTTTTCATTAGTCTTAGTAACTGAGTGGTTCAACAGTTAAATTGCCAGATTTGGGATACTGTAAATGTTCTACAGTAAGCAAAACACAAAGCTCAGTGGAGAAATTCAAGTTACACGCTCTTTCATCTCTCTAATATGAGCAGTTTAAAACTTAAAATTGCTAATATTGTTTTTATTGTGGTTCAAATCTCCTTTGAGGAAAACCTGAGTCTGCTATAATAAAAAAATATGTGTGCATGCATATCAGTTTTGGCTTCACACACGTGTTGTCAGTTGTACAGTGAAATTAGGTCAATTAATATGGATTGTGCAAAAATGTTTTTCACAATGTTGTTTTAGAAAAGATTCGAATGATCTTCAGCATTCAGTGTTTTTTGCACAAGCTTGCATTTTTTGTGTTTAGATATACTCATTTTGTTACCGTACCAAATAGTGCCTCCTAAATCCCTCTCCCTGCCCACTTTTGAGGTTGAGAAACTCCATTATGAACTGTGGAATCAGGAAAGTATCTTTGAGCTCTCTTGAAAACCGCACTGTTTACATATCAAGAAAAAACACCATTAAAAATGATTTTTAAAATCTGCACACTGATGTCTCCTTTGTCCATTATATTGGCTCCAAAGTGAATTCTTTGTAGCATCTCAAATCATTCCCTTTTTCCTACCTAATGTGCCGAATTTAATTTCCAAACATAACAAATGGAGAGTTGAAAGGACCGTGCAGCTGTGGTGTGGACAACTTTGTTTCATTGTGCACATTGAGGAGGTAATTATTACTTTTTCACACTGAATGGCTTCCAAATGGCTGCCTGGAAAACCTGTCAGCCGGTGACACCATGTCTACAGGTGTAACCTCAAGTACACCCTTTTAAATTTGTTCAGTTAATGTTCCTTTTATTTCTACAGGCTGTAGAATTTGTATTAAAGTATTGCCTTTATTATGCATTTTCACTGCCGCATACACTGCTCATGATATTATGAGGGTTTGATTGACAATATAAAGTTGAATATTAGCCTTGTGGGCGGTGTGCTGCAAAAGAAATTAGTATGTTGAGACCTTTTTCTTTTTTACTAAGCCCTAAGCTGGCCGACGAGTGTGTGGTGCTAACATACTGAAGGAAAAGTTGGGCAACTGATGGTTCAGCAATTGAATAACTTGTGCGACTAAGGACAACAGCAGAGTGTTGCTGTATCTTTAGTTTCAGACTTCACTGCAGACTCTGAAGTATGTGTCAAAGCTGGAAGGTCTTATGCTTCTGTCGGTGTATCATGTTAATCCATGCTGTCTTAATCACGCTTGTTCCTTCCTGTCTGGAGTTTTGAGGGCCAGTCTTGTTTCTTTGTGTTCCAAAAATTTGTTATGGGAGTATAAATCCCATGGTTCTCCACATCAAAGCAACTGGTGTAGAGATGTGATGTGTCAGTCCTCATGCATCTCCATTAGAAGCCTGATGCAAGAGTCCAGCTATTGAAAATGTTGTTCTTCTTTTTGGCAGCCTCACATTATTTAGCTGTAACGGTGCGGTGCCAAATTCCTGATTATCTCACTTTTTCTATAAATTTGACCTTCATTAAGGACATTCAGTGTGTGCACAGGTGTGTGTTTGAATGTAACCAGCATCGTCTGCTTCAATAAAGCAGTGGACATATGGACACTGTGTGACTAATGCTTTGAAAGGGACACTCGGGATCTGTTTTATTGCTTCATTTGGCACACTGCAGTCCCACTTCCCATTACGGTTGCCATGTGATTTATGTTGTACTCTTTGGAGAGTGAGAGAGAGGCGCTGGGAATGAAAAAGCTGTGATAGCGATGTTTACCTTGATCCTGGTTGCCTTTTATTTCATCTTGGTCATGGACAGTGGGGAGAAAAGCCCTGTTAGGCCCCGTGTTTTCCTGTACATAAATGCTCTTTCTTTGATCATTTAAAGCACGAGGGTGTTATTGACGTTGCGGTGTCGAGCATTAAAGATTGACCAAACCTTTTACTTTTTATCCTGATTGTCTCTGACATGATACATGGGCAAAATCACACCATCAGACATCACACCATCTTTCATGTCAAGTCATCTGGCAGATAGTTGATTGATAACACACTTTGGGCTGATTTTTATCATCATGTAGTTCTGTAGCATAATCCACTAAATGGCCTCCTCACAGATTTTTGTCTAACAAGCAAATAAGCAATACTCATAATGCCACAAGGGTCTTCTTTTACATTCCAATCTAAAATAGTAGGAGGTGTTATGTGTATGCGGTCTGTGTTTTTTAGCAGTGCAGCATGACAAATAACCTTTGCACCAGCATCTTACACTCATGTTTAATTTGTAGCTATGCTTCCTGTCAGATGATTGCACCTGATTTATATGCAAGCTGTTTTTTTTCTGTTTGCATGCAAATGCACATCTTTCAATAATATTCAACTGAAGTATTCAACTGCTGAAACATTTTAAGTCTCAGTCCAACTGCATTACCACCTTGCTTTCTGTGAATAATTGAAGTTGCAATGCAAACTTTTTTTATTTTTTTTATTTTATTGAAATTGACATTTTTATCATACACATTGAAAGTATTTTAACAAGTTAAAGTGTGGAGTCTGAACTAAGTAAACACGCATTACTATGTAGTCTTTCTTATCAGTGGCATGGAAATATTTTAGAAATGGCTTTAAGGATTTCAAAGGTTTTAAGGACGCTCCTGTTGACAGTGATTAATGTAAGAATAAGTGGCAAAGAAAACTATTATATATATTTTGCCTGCTCGTGTTTTAGTATTTCAGTCAAATCCTGAATGTACAGATTGTTCCCACCAAAAGGCAGCTCATGGACATCATCTTTTGGGGGGCAAAAATTCACAACTCACAAATTTTGTATACCCATTTTATGCCCCAGTGAGCAAAATCCTCACTTCCTTTTCACTCTCCTTATCAGAAACAAATACTCATTATAATGATGCTTTCAGCAAATGATGGTGAAAAAATGCAGGAGTAAACAAGGAGGGTGTAGTGGGAAGTTGTGTGATGATAATAATTTGGTGTATGTGATTATCTTTAACAAGAGTTGGTTTGACTTTCCACCTCCTCCCTTTAGAAAACAGTAAAACACTGCAAATACTAGGGACTGGCTGCATGTGAGGCTATGAACAGGTAGCTCTAATTTTTACAGTTAAGGTTTCATTTATATTAAGTGCAGCATTTGTATTGGAGAATATACTGCACTTTAACAATGTAAATGTCATCCAGGGGATGGCTTTCTCCCTGTACCACCTGCTTCTTCTATGCCAACAACAACAGATTAATAGTAGCTGATTGGGAGATGCATGAAATTACTTGTCCTTTTCTCTCTCTCTTTCTCTCCCCCCTCTCTTCCTTCTTCTCTGTATGTGTCTAATTAAAAACTGCAGGCTGAGCTACACAATTTATGGCTAATGCTTGCTGTTGATGGGGCAGCAGTAGGCAGGAGCTGTAAGAACGTGTTCATGATGGATGTCAGTCTGTGAAGAACATGTGGGACTCCTGTTTCCAGGCGCCACGTCCCACCCCCAGATCACTCCTCATGAAAATGATCCACATGCAAACTGCAAACTGTGCTAACACTGCTGTGAAGGACAAATGCATTTCTTGGAACATTTGTCATACTGAGGCCTCACATCATCCATCAGAGTACATTTGCCTCGTTAACTATGAAACTTTCCACCGTATTCGTGGTAGCATTCAATACTTGTTTGAAGCAGTCGATACAAACACAAATTCATTTTTTTGGCGTGATGGTTTCCCTAAAAGATGGATGTGCCCTTAAAAAAAGATAACCGAATGCCTACGCGTTGAGTTCTGGTAATTCTCAAGAGCAAAAATGGATTATTATCCCGGTGGCATGAGCACAGGTGGATCTCTTTGCTGGGCATGTGTGCGTTCTTGCCTAGGAGGTCAAATATGTGATTACACTAATGCATAAGAGACTATGGCTGAGACAGGACATTTAGGGAATAGATGGTGTTTGACGGTGTTTAGTAACACGAGGGCAGGCATACATGAAGTGCAAGTGAGACTCCCACTATTTTGAGTTTCATAGAGCATCGCAGAAGCTCTCCAGTGTAACAAACACTGCTCTGCCATCTGCTAGCCAACAGTAATAGTCAGGGTTGTTGACCATTCGCTCCATAGACTCCTTGTTTACAGCCTACATCCAGCAGCTCTCATCCGAACTTTTACATCCTTGATGACAACCACCCTTGTCCACACTCATGAACACAACCTCTGGAAAACACATGGCTTTGTCTCCCAGCATGGTCATAAAAAAGGGGCCCTGAGTTGCTGCAGAGAGCAAACCTGAGATGAATGGTAAACAAGGCCTTAATGCAGAGTATTGATTGTATAGCAATGCTATGTTTTCCGTTTTAACCACTCTGCACAGCTCCTCTCTTATGCCAGCATGGTTAGTAGTGTACTTAAACACCATCAATTGAAAAGAGTGTTGTATTTATAGAAACCCTAGAAAAATAAGTCTAGTTTAGGTTTAGGTTGGGCAGTTTCTTTACCACTGTGAGAGGAACAGCATTGCAGAGGTTTATATACATTAGTTTTAATGAAGAACTGCTCAAATGTAACTTTATTCATTACATCCTGAAAACCTACTCTCTAGTGTCACCCTATTAAATAACCACTTCCATTTACCTAACCTTACCTTTAAGTGTGTTAGTTTCCATTTGAAAATACAACCATAGAAAAAAGAAAATGTTTTTATTAGGTTCATAAATCCCCCCCCCATACTGCACCATCATCAAACATACTGCAGTAGGCATTAGTTGGCCTTGAAAATGCCTCTGTGAGTAATACTATGTGTTACTGTAGTTTGGCCCTCGATGCAGGTCAGTCTGAAGTTTCCCTCCATAGCTGGTGCGATGGCTCAGACAGAACACTTCATCACTTTCCAGGTAGAGTAGGAGTCAGGGCCAGGAACAATAACTTGTCATCAGAAGACATGGGCAGAATGAAGAACTGATTGAAACTCATAGGAGCATGGTATATCAACTGAACTGTGGGTGTACCACTGAACTTGTTATGCACCTAGCTGCAGCGAACCCACACACTCCATTTTCTGTCAGTGTTTGACCGCAGAAGCCTGCCCCACAGCGAGCTCTCATCCCGTGCACACACAGAAAACCTTCGCAACTAACTGACTTAATTTCAGCCGGTCTTCTGGGTGACCTCAGAGAAAGAACGGCAAGTGGGGGACTGAATGGCCTTTTTTCATTTGCTTTACCGCTGTCAACCAGTGGGAAGGTTTCAGTCTGTCGGTTTTCTACTTTCCTTTCATTTCTTCCCATCCAGAAAATCACTGAGGCCAAACTGTGAGTGGCATTGCTTATTTTTACATCGTAGCAGAAGGAGTTAATTGTGTTTAGTGTGATGATGAACAGACTGGAAGACTGCAGCTGGTGTCAAAGCAACGATGTATGGAATCAATCAAGGAGATGTTAATGTCTAAGGAGGTGTATTTAATATAGTGATGTAATGCTAATTAGTAGGCCACCAGGAACACATAGCAATTATTGCCAGAACTTGATGTATTTATGTTTTTTTTTTTTTTATGCACTTACACTGTTTCATCACATATTGGTGGAGAAGAGATAGAGGACTTTGAGAGATGCAGCTCTCTATCTTAAAACAGTGTCAAGACACTGTTACACTACCTCTTTCTGTCTCTTGCATATACCTTCCCTTAGCTGAAAAGAACCTGTTTGCTGTCCGAATACTGCTGATCCATGCTGATGACTTTGTTACTGGATTATCATGGTTAGCATCAGCCATCTGTATTGTGCAAGAAGATAACATGGACACACCGTAGAGAAGAAATGCTTATCTGCACCCAAAACATAACAACACTATGACGGATAAAAAAAAAAATGCTGTTTTCATTATATGATAAAACCTATTGTATTTACTTCACTTGGAGTGAAATAGTTCTTTAATGTTTTTATTTTTCACTATTTACCTCTGCATTCAGTTTAATAAAACAGATTGGCATTTTGGGAAATATGCTCATTGTCTTTCTTGCTGAGTCGTGGATAAATATGAAGCTGCAGCCAGCAGCCAGTTAGCTTAGCATAAAGACTGGACACAGGGGGAAATAGCGAGCTTGGCTCTGTCCAAAGGTGACAAAATCAGTCACCCAGCACTTCTAAAAAATACAAACTGAAGTGTAAAAAAGGTACGCTGTTCTCGGCTGTGCGCATGCTTATAGGCAGATTGTGTTACCTTCTGTCAGAGCCATTGTCCTGTTGCCAGTCTTTATAATAAGTATGTCTGTGATAAGTCAGTTATTTGATTATTTGACCACACAATTAATCAAATGATTAATCGATTATAAAAACAGTTGTTAATCCCAGGCCTAATGAGTTAAGCTGACTGGCTGATGGCTGTAGCTTCATATTACCGTACAGACATGAGAGTGATATCAAACTGTCAGCATGAAAATAAGAATATTTCCCAAAATGTCAAACTATTTATTTGAGCTATTAAACCAGTGAACAACTCGCCTTAGGCTTACAGAATATGAGTTATTTGACATTAACAGCCAGTTGAGCAAGTAACAACAAAAAGAACAACAACAACAAAACAAAAAGACTGCTGGCTTTTTTTTTTTTTTTAAAGATCCAAATAGATAGCAGATAACAGTACAGCAATGAAGGAGGCAAAAAGAAAACTAATTGCATACTTAATTTAAATCAGTGGTTTTGTAAGGTTAGCTTTGAGGCTAGCTGTATGATTTCTGTTGAGCTGTTTTTGTATCCAAGGCAACACGTAGGCTTCGTTGGTTAGCTTTGTCTCTTCACAGCAGGAAGTTCCCGTGTTTGATCTGGGCTCATTCTGTTTGCATGTGTCTCCTGTTGGTGTTTCAGTTTCCCTTTATATTACAAAGCACATACCTGTCAAGGGGACTGGAATCTTTAAAAAATAGTCCGTTGGTTGCAGCGTGCCCTTACACCTGTGATGGACTGGCAATTTCCCTACCTTCTGCCCAAAGTACATACGGTAACTAAGCCACTAACTAGCCACCATTTGATCCACCTTATTTTATTATACAAGCCAGTTTGTACAGCCACAGGGTTTTAGAGAATGTGTAGTATTTATCTGTACATGAAAAACAGAAATGTGAATATGCTTTTAGTCAGTCATGTTTAAAGAGAAATTATCTTGAGAAATGTTGTTTAATGCAAACGTTTGAGATACCGGCATCATAATGCTTACAGGGTGTTTGTATTATTAGCTATATTTAAATGATTCATGCCATTTTGTGCTTCGTAAGTTCGTATGTTTTCGTGTTCAGAGATATTTTTTTTTATTCCGAGTTGACAAGCTGCATTATGCTTGTGGAGTTCATGTGAACATGATTTTGATTCAGTCAAAGTAATTTGTTCAGTAAACCATCTCCAGCACATTAGCATATATGTGCTTTCATAAGACCTGCATCCTGCTGCTTGAGATGTCTTTCACCTCACATGCTTACATTAGCTCAAGATGGTGTAGATGCATCCATCAAACTCATTTAAAATATTTATGTACGTTATAAAACACCCAGAGTACTGCCTCTGTGGTTTTATGTTTATTACCTATAAATTCAAGCTTCTTTGCTTGTTAAACCCATTTTAATTTCTAGTAATGAAGTCAGGATAGGCTTTGTAAATGCTGCAAAACAGTCTTTCTCTTCAGAGCAGTTAGGCGTTTTGCTCATACGTTTTTATTTGTTTACAATACTATATTTGACATTAAGTCAACTGTAAATCAGTTTCTAAAATGTTTAAAGAAAAGGTTACTTTAGACATCATTTCACAGGTCTAATATTAAAATAAAATCCCAGTTTAATTATGCAGGAGAAAAGAATTACCCAGTAAGAGATCATATCTGCAGCATATTGCTGTAAAATGAAGAAATAAATTAACACAATAATGTAGAGTGTGCGGAATTTATTAGTGACACATTTTACCTTTTAATCCTTGACAAAATCTTTGCCACCCCGTTGAATATTTAATGTCATTTGTACAGATTCATAATTGATATATAGATAGGTTTTTTGATTTTCATTAGCATACTGGACATTGTAGAATGACAGATGAAGCCTGATGTATCAAGGTCATAATGATACCACATGTTTTCTTTTTTTTTTTTTTTTAAATGCATTATAAATATGAAAGCACCTTTGTTCTTTGTTCTGCACAAACTCCCACTTGCGCTACTGCAGGAAAACAGTGGCCTTTCCACTGAAGCATGGCTGCAGCTTTCATGTCATTTACGTCTCATCAGTGCTGTTCCTGGTGAGCGATGATACTTGATATTCAGAGGGTAGCTTTGTCTCCTCAGATTAATCAGCTGCTCCTGTTTTCTTGTGCAGAGGAGAATCACCAGGGAGATCTGGGACTTGTTGGTGTAATGTACAATACTATAACAAAGGCAGGCTGTAAAACTGGAATCTGGAGCGTGTGTTAAAGTTAAAGAGGATTTAAGATGTGGGCTTTAGTGATCAGTGGGTTGTGAAGTGGCATAAATAATGGACAATCCAGGAAATGTGGTGCTGATGAAAGAGTACAGTAGGACTAGAATCTCTGCGGCACGATTTGGATGATGGGCAGAACAACAGTGGTCTGAGAATCATCAGAGAAAATGGTGGATGCGGCTGTATGGACTTAAATGTAAAGATTGTGGAAAGCTGAATGAAAATGTGTTCCTAAGAGGCTGAAGGTTGCATTTCATAAGAAAAATTGGCAGCAGTTTTACATTAAAAGCCACGAAGGCCTTTGACATATCAAAGGCCTTCGTGGCTGTGTGTGTGTGTGTGTGCGTGTGCGTGTGCGTGTGTGTGCATACTGTTGTTTCAGCTTTGTTTTATTGTGATGCTCTATCACACTATACTGTATATTTATGAATATTAAGAAAACTGAATAAAAAAATCACACATTAATTGTGAGATTAATTGTGTGTTCCAGTGTTATATTGTACATGTACTACACAAAACTTTTAAAATGTGTTAAACAAAACCTCCAGTTCATTATTGGTGTTTAATTGCGGTGCACTTGTAATCATTAATTTAGAAAGAGTTTTGTAAAATAATTACACAGTATTATTATATCTAGAGCAGGGGCAAAAGGTTATTTTTGATTATTTTATTATAGTTCCTTATATTTTATTTTACAATTAATTGATTGACCATTTACTCTTAGTCATTTACTAATTAGAGAAAAATGCCAAAAACATTTAATTTATAATAATAATAAGACATAGAAAAGCACCAATTCGTAATGTGTAAGAAGGTTAAAGCAGAAAGTTTTTGGCACTTTTGCTTGATTAATTACTTTTTGATTGATTAATTTAAAATAATATAGCTGATTAATGGACAAATCATTTCATCTTACCATCAAAGTACAATAGCTTTCAAAGTAAATAAACAATCACATTGAATTAGTAGCTCTTCTTATTTGTAGTGAACATCATGTTGCTGTCACAAAGGTAATTGTAGTATTGTAGTGACGTTAATTCAGATGTGTGTCAGATAGAAACTAAGTCTCAGTGGCATGTGTGGCATGTCCCCCTCTTTCCTTCTGGTGCATCTCTAAGTGTCGACTGGATTGTGTTTGACAGATATGGAGTTTGGAGAGCGGCTGGCCTCCCCATCATCAGCCCCGTCCTCCCTTCACATGGCCTCCTCTTCAGCCAGCTCCTCCCCTGCTCCACCCCAGACACCCTCCACCAAGTGCAGCAGCCCGTCGCCTAGCCCCGCAGGCAGCTCCCCTCTCACCGCCTGTGGTAAGTACACACACCCACTACATAGATGTACACAAAGTCAAGGCACGAGATCAGATATAGCTCACAGTTAATTGTTTTGATGTGTTACTTAGTTTCCAGTCAATAGATTTTTATCATTCTGTCCTCATTTTGGACGAGGTTGTGAAAATCATTTTAAGTAGGTTAAGGTTTGAGTGTGCAGTGCCGCAAACACATTTATAGTCACCCACAAAACAGCCTTAAATTCACAAGCTATTAATAAATGTAAATAAATGCACTGTTCTGACTTTACCGTTAGCCTGCGCTTTATGACCACACTTCCACACAAACCTCTGAGAGAAAGAAATTAAGAAGAGGCAAATCTATTTGGAGGAGCTGTCCAACTAAATTTTGTGGAAAACACTGAATTAAAATTGTGCAACAATAAGGGGGCTTAAGACACCTTCTCCCAGCCTTTAACATGTTTCAGACAATTTTGATAGGAATGGAAAAGCTGTTGAATTAATAAATGCCAACAATTAAAAAGCTTTGTACGCCCTTGTGGATGTCTTTTGACAACCTTTAGCTCCAGTTTATCCTGTGTGATTTGACATGTCTGTCAGCCTCACAGTGTGCTTGCAGCCGCCGACATCCTCTTGTTTTCTCTGAATACTAATTGTGGTCAGGGCCATTATGCATTGAGCAGCGGTGATGCATAAGCTGTCAGATTACCCCTGACCACAAAATAATGTGCAAATTTACATACTGTGGTTTGTGATTATTTTTTTTTTCTCCTTCATGATAAGATGCCCCAAAAAGTAGTGTTTTTCTTTGTCATGCTATCACAATGAAGAACACATTAGAGACATTCTCATAAATTATTCATTTTCAGAGCCCCACACCAAACGTGCACAGAAATTTCTCAGATAATTTATTTTGGACTGAACACTAAATGCTGAAAGCACATTGGCACCTCTGTAGTCACATTCACTGTTATGACTATCAAGTAAATTGAGTTCTTTAACGAGATTTCTTATCCCCTGTGCGAAGTAGAAGAAAGATATTGCACAACCAGTTGATGGTAACACCCCTTTGAATGGAATCATACTCAAGCTTTTATATTCTTAAAAGCTTTGCAGTTTCTTTAACTAGGTGAGACAAAAAAAAAAGAATATATATGCAGCACTTCCCAGTCTAATTCCATGTTTGCATCTTAGAAGAGGCCTGACCTGATTATTTTAAAGAATCTGGTGGAAGATTTCACAGTTCCAGTACAGCAGGAGTATATGTACATTATATAAAGCCAAGGCTAAAACCTTAGCAGCAAGATAATATATTGTATTTAGACCTTTTGTTAATTTCACTGTAAGGTTAGTAAGGATTACAGTTTGGCTTTATGGTTTAATATATATACAGTTACAGACAAATACATGTAAAGCTTGTAAGCCAAATGGTGTAAATAATTTCTCAGTAAATTAATGAATCATATCCACTGTTACCTTGCCAGATGAAGAGCAGATAATGTCCCGTCACTACAATAGGACAATATAGAATCAGACATGGTGTTTACACAGAACAAATTGACTGGGCTTTGCTTTTATCATTCCTCCAAGCTCTTTGTTCTTAACAAAAAGTAGGTGTTAGATCTAGTTAATTGGGCTAGACTGGTGTCTTTGATAGAAATAGTCCTGATAACAAACACTGCTGTTATAAAAGGAAAAGGTCAACTCGACATCAGTAGCACAGTCCTTTATTTGAGAGTACTTTGAGCAGGTGTCCTTTTCTCCCGACCTTCTTTCTTTCATTCAGTCATTTTCGTTCTCATTTATTTTGCGGGAATCATTATTCTATACATCAAACAGTGGTAATCCACTAATAATTTGTAATAAGTTTCTAAACATGAATGGGTGTGCCAGACCCTGAATCATTAATGGTTATCACTATGAATAGATTCTCAGACTCAGACGGCTGTGTCTCTTATTTGCGGGAGCAATTTTGAACAGATCAAGCAGAATCCCTAGCTTAGTCTTCAGTTCTCTGTACTCTGCACTTTCTTTCTCTTTCCTTTTTTTGTTTGAAGCATAAAATATTGTCCTAAGTGGTCCTTAATGGTGTCATGGTATTGATGAATATAGAAATTAATTATTAAACCATGACATGTTAAATCCATTGTTGTGCACTGTACATGTAATAGTGAGATTAAGTGATTCATATATACATTAATAGATTTATATTTTAAGAATCCTTCAAATTGTGTCTTTTGTTCTGCAGGCCATTTGCTCCAGATAACGGGGGATGAACGTTTGAGTATGTCCGGCAATGGTTTTCCTTTAGTCAGCCATCCGGCTTTTGGGCTCTACACATCAAGTTCAGGCCGCTCTGAGTTTGGAGGCCTAGGAAGTCTGGGTTTGTCTGCTTTGGCTGCTCACTCCCAGTTCGGTGCATTTCCAGGTAGGGAAGCTCAAGGTTCAATGTTTTATTTTATTTTATTAATGGAGGTGAGGAGTCAAAAATGAAAATAAAAATTGACTTAATGGTAAAGTCTGCCATGAAAATTCTGTTGGGGCCTGACAGGATTATATCTTTAGTGAAATGCTGTATACTTTTGCCTCGTCCATGAAATGCAATCTACATGTAACAGTATGCATTAACTTATGTTGTCAACCTTTGTTCCAATGGGGAAGGGAAAATGTGAAACTGCTCTTTGGGAACTGTTGCTGTAGCTATTCTACCAGATGACCTCTCCTGTGACTTTTCAACTTTCAATATAAAGGGATGTCAGTGGAATACACTTGTTATCAATGGGAAACTGTATTTTGAACTGGGTGATTAGTGCTGTTGGATAAGGTTAGATAAAGCATGCTCTGGCAGATTGGATTCTTCGCATATCTAGATAAAGTTTCTATTTGTGCCTAACTGTACACTCCCCTCCACTGCAGACTGGTGGCGGCCATCTGAAGCACATGCTAGAGGAGCAGCAGCCTTCTTCCCCCCTCTTCTGGGTCTGCATCCTGTATTTGCATCAACCTTCAAGAGCCATGATCCCATTAACTTGCAGTCACGTAACTCAGGTGAAAAAAAAAAAAAAAGCTATGTTGTTGTAGTCTAAAGAGGCTCTACAAAGAATGATTCCATAAACCTATTTTTGCATAACATTAAAATGCTTCTATTAACATTATGTTTTAACATTGTTTTCCTAATGTCATATTGCCAGTTTCTGTAGGCGTAAATGGAACAGTGAATGGTAGGAGTGCCTCTTCTCCTACTGGGAAGTCTGCTGTGAACACCAGTTCATTTCCAACAAAGGGAAACACGGAGAAAACTAAAGCGAACAGTTGTCGGACTCTAAAGAGCAGCCAAGACCTGCACCAACTGCACCAGAAGAACATTCAGAAAACAATTGAAAAGGTTAATACTGTATGAAGCACTTGAGTACAATACACTGCATGAAAACTCACTTCACTATTGAAGTGTCCCTGGCAACCTTTCTCCTGTTATCCATATAAATATGGACTTTTATTTTCATTCAGAAACCCACAAAAAGACCACTAGAGAGCTCTAGTGTGAGTGGCAGCCAATCGGGATCATTGTCAGATAGCTCCAGTGATGGTGAGGGGAGCAGCACTGACCCTGATGACATGGAAGAGGAGGACGAAGAGGATAATGAGGAAGATGAGGATGATCGGAGCAATGACAGTGAGGACTCTGATTCAGAAAAGGACAGTCAACGGAAATGGAAAGTCAAGGTAGGTGTCTCTAACTTGAACTTCTGGTTCTGTTTAAACATTTAGCAGCATTCTCAGTTTTGAAAATGAATGGACAACAAAGCTTGCTTTTTTTACTTTATCGAATAATGCATGAAAGCATATTGCTAGAGTGGTATGAAACTAGTAAAATAAGTTATTTTGTAAGGTTTTGTGTCCCTGTGTAAAACTGTCCTCTGTTTAGTAAATGTTGGATTGTCAGAAGCAGCCATGGTGGTGGGTGGCAAACTGGATGTATTTGCTAGCTGACAGAGCCGCCACTGTGAGACTCTCAGTTGGAGCTGACATGACATGCTGTCTTCTCCCCATTTTCCTCATCCTCCTACTCAGCGGCTGACACAGAACACTTCTGAGAGTAAAAAGAAGAGACCTTCCTCGGCCGATCAAGACAATCACCATGACATTGTTCCTTTGACTTCCGTTTACCGCCTCCAGTCCTCTTCTCATCCAGCTGGCCTGCCACAGTCCACAGCACTGTTCCTTCAGAGCTCCAGGACCGCAGATGAGGAAGGCCAGCAGCACATCAGTGTCATCCAGGCCACAGGGTTGGCAGCCAGCAACAGTCCTCTAGCACAGTCCCACAGGGAGGCCTCTCCTCTGCCCTCCAGGTCCTCACCCAACCCCATCTCCTTCTCCAGCTCACCAAAGCACCGCTCTCATTCGTCCTCCCCAAAGCATAGCTCCTCTCCCAAACCTCTTGCTCTCTGTTCCCCTTTGAAGGCCCTGTCTCAGTGCTCCTCACCCAATCCTCTCTCCCTCTCTTCGTTACCCAAACCACCATCGCTTTTAGCCTCACAAAAGCCCCAACATAAACCAAGATTCTTGATGCCCTCTCCAAAGCACAAACAGCTTGTTGATGGCATGAAGGAGAGCAGCGGAAACCTTCCAGATGCAAGATCGCTACACTTGAACAGTCTTAAATTGAAACAGGTGAG
Source organism: Morone saxatilis (assembly GCF_004916995.1). Classification (NCBI taxonomy): domain Eukaryota; kingdom Metazoa; phylum Chordata; class Actinopteri; family Moronidae; genus Morone; species Morone saxatilis. Next base: position 12,680,449 of record NW_023340095.1, on the reverse strand, counting down.
TTTTATTTGTTATTCACATTGTTGCATTGAAGCTGAATTCTGCCTAAGGTACAAAAACAACCTACTGTACTGAAGCATAAATATATTCCTCATCCTCTTTTGCAATAAAAGGAGCTCTGTTTTTTTTAATTGTCCATCATTGTTTCTGTCATGAAATAAATAACAATCTGTGGGTTCCCAGTGGGCAATAGAAAATGAAGGCTTATACACATTTATCAGGGCTTTTATTATACTGCATGTGAGTCTGACCGCTACATGACTAGAAGTGACAATGAATTTAGCTCTGCTGGGAATACTTCACAAAATTGACAAGCAATTAGCTCTGTTATGCTTTGGGATGTTTGTTATCAAGAGAGAGAAATCGGCCTCTTTTAAAGGACTCTGTTATTGTCAGTATTTTGAAAAGGAAGGAAAATGTAGCAGTCTATAACAAGAGGGTTTTAATTCATATGATGGTGGTACATTAAATACAGGCTTTTGATTGCCAGAGTATGACAATAGCAACAAATACAAGTTGACAGCTAAAGTCGCAGGATGGCACTAAGCCAAACAATTTGAAAATATTTCCCACAGCAGCCGTTTTTTCTTTACTGTTGTTGACAGGCTTGAGTCTGCTCTTCATTGTCCCTCTTTCTTATTACACCTTAAATTCCTTCTTTCACAGCCCACAGCGATGTAATGTGAGTGACAGTTTGTGTAATTACTTCCTTTTTTTAAAAAATTTGTTTCCCTTTCTTTTTCATTTTTATATATGAAGCCCCTCCATTCCAAGGACTCTGTGAAGCAAGCTTTCTCCCTGCGACCTAAGAGCCAGAACTGGTATAAAAGTCACACAAATTCAGCACCCTTTAAATCTTTGCTGACTCCGCATAAACTTTGGTCAGATACGTTGAGCAGTCATTTACTGTCTCTCCCACACAGCATTGACACCAGCCTGCTGCTGAACCACCACCACCCTAATGGAGCAATCCACAACGCAGTTCAGGATGCCCCCTTGGCCCTCATCACCAAACCCCGCAGCCAGAGCAGTACCCCTGGTAGAAAGCCCCTCCTGGCAGCCGCCAGCCCTCCGTATCCCATGCCCATCAACTTGAGCACTGGCCCCAAGGAGATGTCAGGCAGCTCCGCTTCCCCGCTTAAATCTTCTGCCTCATCGGGTCTTGCTCACAGACCGAGCAAGACTAAGAGTCCCAAGTCTCCGCGTGCAGGGAAAAGCCTCTCTAAAACCAACTCATCCTGTCCACCTGTCGACTTGGTCAGAAGCAGTGAGTCTGATATCCACAGCAGCAAGGACTCAGACGACTCTTTAGGAGATGACTACGATGACGACGACGATGAAGATGATGAAGATGATATTGAGGATGACGATTCTGGCAGTAGCCTTTCAGGTTAGATTAAACAGACCCTTTTTTAATTAAATACAGAAAATGCTATTCATAACATGTTATTGCCGATATAAGCTGTTAAATGAAGCGGCTTCTATGAATTAGTAGTGCCCTGTACTGTATGGTTTAGTTGTGAGAAGAATGCTAATTAGGATATCATTTCGCTCTCTCTCTGTTTGCCTCTGTCACGCTGGAATCCCCTGCAGAGTCGGAGAGTAATCTGGAGAGCGACTCCGATGGCTCTGAGGATGATATGAAGGAGCACGGTGAGACGGAAGCTGATAGCGACGCAGAGAGGACTCCTAAAGCGTCTTCTAACAAGTCCAACTCAAACCTCTCAGCCAACTGCTCCCTGCTTAACCTGCAGATCATCAAGCCTCCTAGTTTACCGAATAGTCTACTGAATGCCACCACAGTGAACAGCTCAGGGGCACTGAGTAACCACCGCACCCTATCACCATCCTTCACATTTGCCACACTGCCAGGTAACAAATCTGTGTGTGATTAAACACCAAATACATCCAGACTTTCAGACCATTTTCAGGCTTCAGGAAAGTGTCACTCACTTAGATAACAAAGCAGGATCGTGACCAAGTCAGCATGGTATTTATTTTTCCCCGCACTTTATTTTGTTGTTAGTCCAGGCTTTTTTTGTACAACCTTTCACTGGAAGAGGACGCTTATTTTTCCAGTATGAAAACATGGATGTTCATTTCTCAGTAGTTCCAGGTTAAAATGAGCCCTCTGGAAGAGATCTGTTGCGTCATTGTTTTGATCGTCCCCAGCAGTTTTTGCTTCAATAACCCAGGCAGATGCTTTGTATATCGATACAGAATGAGTCACAGAGCATATCACATTACTAACAGAGATGGATTCTGACTTGCCATAATGGGAAAGTATTCATTTCTTGTTCCATTTAGTCCTATTGCAGAGTAATAGAAGAATGTCACAGCTGTATGATGTGATTTACTTCTGATGATCTTAGAGAAAGATTTACAAACGATTACATTTCTAAAATAAGGAATTTGTATTTATTAAATTTAAAGTGTTTTATACTTAGACCACTGAAGTCACATAATAGTGGTGAGGCTTGTTGCTGTACAAGCTCCATTCATGTGTTTGTAACCTATCTTATGTGTCAAAAGGTCTGAATATTGTTTATTTATTGTTCATCTGTTAATATTTTGTGTTAATGTTAATGCATATAGGGTGTTGCTGACCCTAAACTGAGCTAACCTATTATGCTGTACCGAAAAACAAATTCCACTGACTGGTCGTAACTATCCACAATAAATTGATCTAACAGGGACTCCTTCTGTTGGGGGGTTAATATTTGCAATAATATGTCCCCCTCCTTATATTGTATAGTGGATATATCTGTAAACATGGCAGATTTGTGGATTTCCCCCTGGAGGTGTGAAAAACGCTGAGTCCTTTTCTCCTGTTTTCTAGGATCAGGGAAAAGGAGGAGAGTAACAGATGAGCGAGTTCTGCGGTTGCCTCTTGAGTTTGGGTGAGCTATTGTGCATGTTTCATACTTTATATTAAAAGAAACAAAGTTTTGATGGTCTGACCATCTGTCCTTACTGTTGTACTTCCTGCATTGTTTGTTTTTATGCAATTGGTGTTATAGTAAAATGTCAGCCCACTGAAGGCTGACAAGTGACCTTTGCTAAAAGGTTATCTTTACTTTGTGGTGCAGCCTGAGACACATGATCACCCATGACAAATATTATCATACCTCCAGGTTTGCCACATAAAACAGACAATGTTTTGGAAAACGTCATTTTTGATCAAGTAGCTTTCAGTGTTGACACATTCACCCCAATAAGAAAAATTAAAAGACACAGTCCATTATCTTAACAAGTACTGTCATTAGGCCATGGGCAAGATACTTATCTGTCATCTTTAGTTATCCACATGTAAAAATGTGTAACTATGAATGTGAATGTGAAAAAGATGTTCCTGAAAAAGAGAGCATTGAAATCCGTCTCAATAAATAAATACTGTAAATGTAAAAAAAAAAAAAAAAAGCACAGCTAGAGTTCTTGATTTGAGAACAGTGACGTCTTCATCAGGAGCTAAGTAGAAGTAGACCACAAAAAACATCCTTGCTTTTACTTAACTTAAAAACAATCTTGAGCAGTAGGTCATAGTGGGCAGGAAATGAATTGAGGCCCAGCAGTTCAGCATCAAGGGGTTAATTGCATCCAGCCTGCAACACAGACAAGCAACATTAGCAGCTCCCTGACCACAAACTCTGCAGCAACTGGATCAGAGCCCCTTTCATCTTGTAGGGATGTTTTTCATCAGCAGGTTCACAGGAAACAGAGGCCACAAGACTATATATCAGCCCCCTGCTCTGGCTGGGAGAACAGCCTTCATGTCTTTTCTGTAAGCCATGGCTGCTCTCCAGCGGAGCTCATGGGAACTGAGGGGTTGTCCCACTTGGCACATGGCCATTTAGGATTGTGATGACTGAAAGGGTCAGAGGACGACAAGGCCACAGACTACACAATACACTGCTGCACAGACATAATTTACAGAGTTTATCTCCTTATTTTTTTGCTATAATGAATGAGTGTATCTGGAGTGAACTTTTATGAGAGAAACATTCAGCTTATAAAGTATATATTAATGATGACTGAATACAGCTGTACATTGGTTATATATATATTGTTTGTGTATTAACTGCGGTACCTTGTATGTACTTTTTGTGCAATTTCTTTGTTCCTCAGGTGGCAGAGAGAGACCCGAATCCGGACTGTAGCAGGTCGTCTACAAGGAGAGGTAGCTTACTTTGCTCCATGTGGGAAGAAGTTGCGTCAGTATCCTGATGTAATGAAGGTAAATCTACAATGTGTAGCTTTAGATAATTGCACATGATCAGTATGGCATTAATGGCATTAGTAATACTATGACTGATTAACCAGTTAATATAACTGAAAGTTCTTAGCTTTGTTTTAATTAATACATGTTATTATTTTGTCTTCAGTACTTACTCCGCAATGGAATAACTGAAATCTCACGGGACAACTTCAGCTTCAGCACAAAAATTAAAGTTGGTGACTTCTATGAAGCCAGAGAAGGACCGGAGGTAAATGTTTGTTTTAATCATGAAAAAGTAAAATATATGTAATAATAGTAACAGTAATGATAATGTAAGAAAATATAATACAATGTAATGTATATTTCCATCTGTCTTTGTAGTCATGTGATTTACCCCAAAAAATTTGCAATTGATGAGATTGCAGTGGTTGGGCTCCACTGGTAGAGCTGGCTCCCCATGTACCAAGGTTTAGTGCTCGCTGCACCGGCCATGGGTCAGACTCCAACTTGTGGCCCTTTGCTACGTGTCATCCCCTCTCTCTTTATATAGAGGGTTCTTTATATTAAAGCAACAAGGAACTTTGATTTTGTGTTGATTCTGGCAGCTCCTGTGGACAAAAGCAGTAGTGTTTCCACCGCCTCGTTTCATTTATTTCAAGGAGAATCCAACCAAATCCGACCCAGTGGCAGGCATTAAGAGTAACCATCCAGAAATAGCCAGTCTTCTCACTGATGGTCCCATTTGCTTATGTAGGTCGTACAGAGGTATTAGTAGGAAATTTTGACTTTTTTATAAGCCAACATGAAAATCCATTTAAATGAAGTAGGTAATCAGTCTATCCATTTTTAGTTCTAATTGTTGTTAGGGTTTTGGTTGTTTTTAAGATATTTTGTTTTTTTTTTATGCCTTTATTTGATAGGGCAGGTGAAGTAAAGAGAGAGTGAGTGCGGGGACACATGCAGCAAATGGCTGCAAGTTGGAATTGAACTAGGGCTGTTACGGCAAGGACTCACCCGACATGGGTTGCGTAATCTACCAGGTGAGCTTTGTTGGTCTTAATCAGTCTCTGTTTTCCTTCTAATAACCCAGGGTTTACAGTGGTTCCTGCTGGCAGAGGATGAGATTGCTCCCAGTATCATAGCGATGGATGGGAGACGCAGCCGTTGCACAAAGTCTGAGCACCAGCTGATAGCTGATGGCGCTGGGGCCAGACAATGGAAATCTCATCCTCTTAATATTGGTGAAAATAACTTCCAAGATGTCAATGATGCCAAGCTGTTACGCAAACTGGAGGCTCAAGGTCAGTTTACTTAGAAACCCCCAAAAAAATCAAGTTGTGATAGGTTCTTTGTAGAATCACATATGGTAAAAATCATCTTAGAAGAGGCAGCAATCTTTATTTCTCAATAGGCCATTTGCCATTAATTTTAATTTGAGGGCATTAAGTGGTCTTGTGGGTCAGTTTTTGTTAACGTTTTTAACTCGGTAGTGTCTGCGATTTCAGTAACTTGTATTTCATCATGTTGCAGAAATAGCTCGCCAGGCAGCTCAGATCAAAATGATGAGAAAACTCGAGAAGCAGGCCATGGCGCAAGCAGCCAAGGAGGCCAGGAAGCAACAAGGTAAAGATCTGCTGTCCAGTCCGATTCTTCTCTTAACACTACATGATAATGTTGTGTGCACGCCTAATTTGTCGCTATCTTCCAGCAATAATGGCTGCAGAGGAGAGGCGGAAAAAGAGGGAGCAGATGAAGATTCTCAAACAGCAAGTAAGGATTTCTCTTTTTGTGTGCATTGTTTAATTTACCGTGCAAAGCTTCATAACTGTCTGCAGCTGCTCTGTTCATATTCAGTTTGTGCGCTCCAAGGTGAAACGGTTTAAAGCACAGTTGAATTGCTTTTGAAGGAAGTTGCTATCATTCAATATGGTGCACCTTCCTCATCTGCATAGACCCACTGTACTTCACCCCACCCCCTGCCATCCCCCTTCCCGTCCCTAACCTCACCCCCACCCCCTCCACCACTCTATAACATGCATGACTTAACAGTTAATTCATTTGATCTTGCCCTCATCCTTTTACCAGGAGAAGATCAAGCGCATTCAGCAAATTCGTATGGAGAAAGAACTCCGTGCACAGCAAATTCTCGAGGTTTGTCCTGAAAGTTATTGCAGAAACATTCTAAAACACTTCCTTTCTGCTGTTGATAGGATTTTTTAAAAACCCAACCAAAGGCTATTCCTAAATTATGTGGTCCCACTTTTCGTCACATCTAGTGAGTACATGTGACTAATGCTTAATTGGTTTTTTGCAAAAGTGCCATTGAATATGAAAATCTCCTCAGACCGTGATGGAGCTTAATACAAAATACAGTATTTCATTAAGTAAGAGGTGGCCCAGAGTTTACCATGGCTAGGTGAAATACCTATTTTGCATTCCCTCACTAATAGAAGCTGTGAAATATTTTAGGTTTTATAAATCAAATTTCAGTTGACACGCTTGGCAAGCGGCTCTTAACAGGATTTTGTTGGGGCTATAATTACTGATAGAAATTTTGCTTAATTTATTCTCACTGCCTGCTGGTGTTTCATAATAACTACAGCCAATTTGACTTTCAGTGTTAATAGGAGGAAATAATCATCTCATTGCTCAAGATTTCAGTGTGTTAGATTTGATATTATCAGTAAGCCACTGGCTCTATTTAGCTTTCTATGGAATATTTTCTATCGACAACATTAACAGATAAACAAAACAAAAATACACATATCAAATGTATACATAATATTAAGTACAACACTTAATTAATATTTATTTTACAAACCAAATGTATGAGTGTTTTACACATTTAAGATTCTTTGTTATTTTCACTTGATATTAATTAAGAAAAATATCTTCCAAATCAACTGTTTATTCACTGAAAGCTTCCTTGTGGTGTATGTACTCTGTGTGTTTAATCGTTCATCAGTTGCTTCTGTTACGTGACTTGAAAACATCTGCTTTTCATGTTTTCAGGCGAAAAGAAAGAAAAAAGAAGAAGCAGCCAATGCCAAAATATTGGAGGCTGAGAAGCGAAATAAGGTGAGCAAGATGACATTCAAGAACAAAGTGTTGCTTCTGGTTAGATCATCACTACTTGTACCTATAAAAAGTTTTCACATTAACTCAACCAAAGAAGTCTAGAGGTCCTGTAACTTTAGCATGCTGTTCTATATGAGGAGGCCAGACATTTGTGTGTATGCGTGAGTACTATAAATGCTTCTAATTGAGGTCATCTTTTTTTTTTTTTTTTCTTAAAGGAGAAGGAAATGCGCAGACTTCAAGCTGTCATACTGAAGCACCAGGTAGGTATTTTGTCCACGACCACATTATAACAAAACCATTCTTACTCTGTGCTTAAGCTGAATGTCCTGGAGATGGTTGCTAACTGATGATCATTTGTACTAGCCCAATTGAATTATTTTGTACACTATATCCTGTCAAATTATGCTTTGGGATTCTTGGGTGTGTTTTTATTTCAGCTTACCATAGACCTTTTTTACAGCAGCCATTTTGACATGAAATAGTAGGGTAAACACAGGAGTTACATATGATACTAATTAAGGTTCTGTTCTATTCAGGTCAAACAGAGTCAGGGTGCTGCTGCATGTTTTAGTTTAGTATAATTGGTAACACCTGTGTTTACCCTACTATCTCATATCATAATGGCTGCTGTGAAAACGTTCTATTGGTTGGATTTTTCTTGCATTGATTTTCTTGTGTGATTTTTCTATTTCTTAATACTTTGCCAACTCTTTCTACCAGGAGTTGGAGAGGCATAGACTAGATATGGTATGGGTATGTTTGTTTCTGTACATTTAACACCATATTGTGAACGTGTCGTGATAAATGGTTGCCATCATAGCAATGCGTAAAGTGTAGCGTTGGCTGCAGTCATACTACATCCTTTCGCATGGCTTTTCCAGAACAGTGCACTGCATACGTCTGTGCTATTTGTCTTTCAGAGGAAACACATCCATTATCTGCCAGATATGATCAAAAATGCCTTAGCCGCACAGAAAATGTAACAGGATGCAAAGCACTCTGATAGACTGAAAGAACATTGTTTTTGTTTTGAATTGATTAAATTTAGGCACTCAAAATCCTTTTACTCTGCAGCATGTGAGCCAACTTTATAATCCATTCTATCACCAAGTCAATATACAGTTTGTATTCTTGCCAGGGATTTACACCACTGAGTTAATGGAAACGAAATTCTTATTTTTTAACTTATTCATTTTTATCATTTGAGATTTAAAGGTCCAGTTTGTAACATTTAGAATAATCCATCGGCATAAATAAATATATTATTCATTTGTTTTCATTAGTGTATAATCACCTGAATATAGGAATCAGAGTGTTTTCATTACCTTAGAATGAGCTGTCTGTATCTACAGAGGGAGCGGGTCCTCTTCTGTGGACTGCGCCATGTTGAACTACAGTACAGTCCAATTTCTACAGTAGCCCAGAAGGGACAGGCACTGGCTCTAAATAGGGCCATTCGCGTTTTTTTGCGAGTTTTACGGCTACTATAGTTTCTCCTACACAGGCCTGTTTTTATTCCCAGGTCGTCAAATGGAGACATGAGCAGTGTTCAGTTAATTGTAATTTGCAACTTCACTGCTAGATGCCTCTAAATCCTACACACTGGTCCTTTAAATGTCTTACCATGGTTGTTCATTTGCGTCATTATTCTCACTAAATATATCTTAACTGTAAGGGAGGCAATGATAGCAGAGAATAAGTTAAAGTATAATAAGTTAAACGTACTCTCAGGGATGTATTGATAGTTTCATACTACCTTGTCCGTCAGTTGATTATTAATTCAGTGTTTTGCTTATCCCTGTAACACTTAATATTTGCTGCTTGTAGTTCTCAAACTCTTGGCCTGTACCTTCCAGTCTGCCGCTTGCCAACATGCTCAGATGAATAATTGCTGTTTCTAACTTTGAGCTTTTGTTTTGTGTATGCATCACTACCTGCAATATAGCTTTTTGTCTGTCACTGTGTTCCATTTGGTTTAACTGTTGTGTTTTTCAAGTTTAACTAGTACGATGTGCAACATTTTTATTGTGTGATGATTGTGACAAATGGTGATCCCGTGTTTCTTCTTCTACTGTGCATGGCATTGGGTCATACTGTGTATTGCACATATGAGCCCTTTTCTCATCCAAATGTTAATAGAATCGAAACTTATGTGTCTGTTTGCCAGGAGAGGGAAAGACGCAGGCAGCACATGATGCTCATGAAGGCTGTGGAGGCCCGTAAGAAGGCAGAGGTACGTAACGACTTATGTGCTCAAGTTCTTTTGTTATTCATGTGCTACACTGTGTTATTGTGTTTTCTTTCCCTTAGTAATTTCATGTGAATGTGCTGTAGTCTGTAGTGGTGGGATATGATAAGACAATAGTCTGCAGCGATGTCAATTACACTTTGTCTTTGTCTTGGCTGTAGGAGAAAGAGCGTCTGAAGAAAGAGAAGAAGGATGAGAAACGGTTAAACAAGGAGAGGAAACTGGAGCTCAGAAGACTGGAACTGGAAAAAGCAAAGGAGCTTAAGAAGCCAAATGAAGACATGTGTTTAGCAGATCATAAGGTATTCACACACTGTGTGCTGCTGGCAAATGATAATGAGAGTCCGTGTATGTCACCATGGATAGCCTCCATCTGTGGAGTAGATGTGTGTGGAAAGATTGGATTTTCCAGCAGCACAGGGATTTTTTTGACATGGAAATCAATCAGTATAATCACTGTAGGAGCTATAGGCATGGAGATTAGAAATGCTTTTGACAAATTTATGGTTTCATTGTTTCACTATCAGATCTACCAAAATAGATGCATAATATCACTGAAAGCATCTGGAATTGATTAAAAAGAAAGCAGGTGTAGGTCAAAATACTGCCACCAAGTGGCTACTGATGCCATAACACCAACCAGAGTATTACTGATCAGATACATGTAATCAAAGAATTCTTTTCTCTTTATTCATAAAACATTTTTACCGGACAAAACAATTAATACCAGCACTGTAAGAAAACTCTAGAAAATGTAAGGTAACAGTGACAAAATAGGTAAAACTATGATAGATTATGATATTGTTGTCTGGGCTCTATTACAACTAATACTACAACTATTGCTTTGGCAAGGCAAGTTTATAGGACAAGTCAATCAGCAGACTAAACATTACAGTGCAGCCTCTGTGCAGTATAATAGTCCCAGGTCTAACTTAATAAAATGCAGTGACAAAGTCTTAAACCCTGATTGAAAAAAAGAACTGATGGTTGGAGGAGATCACATGTTTTCTGCGAGTTTGTTCTGGATATGTGGAGCATAAAAACATAATGCTGCTTCTCTGTGTATAGTTTTAACTCTGTGGACGATAAGTAGACATATCCCAGACCATCTGAGAGGTATGGGCAGTTCATATTGGAGAGGCAGATTAGAAATCTATTTTGAACCTAAAACAGGGACAACAACAAGAATATTTTGCAGACTTAAGTCCTTTAATTCTTAATTAGCTCTTAAGGTGATAGGATGCTGATTTTGTGATTGTGTTAATATATATTATTTGTGTACAGGGACTAGAATATAATCATCTCTATAATAATGATGTTATAATGGTTTGTATTTTTCTGCAGCCACTTCCAGAGTTGTCCCGGATCCCTGGTCTGGTCTTACCAGGAAGTACTTTCTCTGACTGCCTAATGGTGCTGCAGTTTCTACGCAGCTTTGGGAAAGTCCTGAAGTTAGACCTAAATCCACACATGCTTAACTTAAGTGACCTTCAAGAGGGGTTGCTCAACATTGGAGACAGTATGGGCAAGGTGCAGGACCTGCTGGTGAGCATGCTCTCTGCAGCTGTGTGTGATCCTGGAATACCTGCAGGTCACAAGGTGAGAGTCTGTCAGTGCACTTTAGTTTTTTAGTAGGGTTTTTGAATTGTAAAGGGTCCCTGTACTGTAATGTACATGTGTATATGTGCACACATACAAGCACGAGACCATACCTGCTACTTTTAGGTCCCCATAAAATGTATTGATTCGGATGTAACTATTGCACAAATAGGCAGCACCTTTTACTGCTTCATTTATTGATTTCCACTGCTTCTGTAACGAATATTCAGGCTCTGTCTAACTAAACAAAGAGTCTGTTTAGGAGGGTGTCAGTGTTCAGGGCTGTTAGTACACATATACATTTAAAACCCATACAAGGACCAAAGATAGCAAGAGTGTCAGCTAAAACATCAATCATAGTTTCATAATAACCCCCACAGCACTCAAAAAACTTTACTTAACAAAGAGACAATTGCCTAAAAGGACAGTGTTTTAGCAGACTCTCTGTGTGCTGTTATGGGCTTTTAACTTGGTGAAATAATGAAGCATTTGTTTGTTCATCATTTTTGAAACACTCTATTTCTATCAGAATAAGACTGCCTTGGGGGACCACCTGACTAATGTGGGGATCAACCGAGACAATGTGTCTGAAATCCTGCAAATCTACATGAAGGGTCACTGTGAGCACACAGAGCTGGCTGCTCTGGCCCTCAGTCTGAGGACCAAGGACTTTCAGGCCCACAGCCCTTCACAGAAAGCCTCCATGCTAGCATTCCTGGTTAATGAGCTCTGCTGCAGTAAGGCTGTGATTAGGTGAGGTGTCTTTGTCTTTATTACAAATAAAGCTAAATGTTAATAGACTATTCATAGTAAACTAAACCAAACCATGAAAATTTCAATAAGTCATTTTAAGGCTCTGATACGTTTGTGTTAAATAAATCATTGGTGACCTGTGAAAATGATTCAGTGCACTGTATAAACAAGTGTTCCTTATGTGCCTGAAGCAAACAAGTTAATCTCTGTGCCTGAGAGTCAAAAGTATTGGCGTGTTTTATTCATGGAGGCTTCAATTTTAATGGAATAACAGAAGTATCAAAGGGAATACGACAAACTGTGGCCTGATGGACAATTTCACAAGGTTGCATCAAACTACGGGTCATCAATTTTTCATTAGTACTGGAAACACTGTGAAACACATCTGGTGCACAGTGTGGTTCAAACACATAATGTTCTTGTTATTATACATAAAGGTCACAAAATTGTGTTTCAATATTGTCTGATACTTTGCAGTGAGATCGACAAAAACATAGATCACATGACCAACCTGAGGAAGGATAAGTGGGTTGTCGAGGGGAAGCTTCGCAAGTGAGTATTTGCGTCTGCATCTAAGCTGTTCTTGGAAGATTCTGTGCTTATGTTTGAACATTTTGTGTTCGTAAAGTAGATGACGATTCTAAAACAATCTGGTTTACTCAGCCAGTCTAAATTGCACATGAACATGTACTCTCCATTCTGAGTGTCCATTTTTGTCTTCCAAGACTGAGGAGCATCCATGCCAAGAAGACAGGGAAGAGGGACAGCAGTGCCGGAGGAGAGGACAACCACACCTTTGTCATCCCCACCGCCAGAAACAAATGCAAGAGGAAAGAAGGAGACAGTGAGGAGGACGAGGACGAGGATGATGACAGTGAAGACCAAGGAGATGATGACGATGAGGAGGAAGAAGAATTGGTGGGAAAAAAGGGAAAGAAAGCAGAGATATGTGAAGAAGAGGTCAGTGACAGCGTGATGCTTTAACTGGAACTAGTTGCTAAATCAGTGTTTGTTATAATAAATGTCAGCCTCACACTAATGAGATCTTTTCATTTAGGATGACAGTGTACACTCGGCCAGCATGGAGGAGCTGGAGAAACAAATAGAGAAAACATACAAGGTAAGTTAAACCCTATGAGGTACTACTTGTTGTTCTCAGGATGAGCTCATGAATTAATTTAATCGCTATACTTTGTCTCTTTAGCAACAGAGTCAGATCAGACAGAAGTTATTTGACTCATCTCAGTCACTGCGCTCCATGATAATCGGACAGGATCGCTACAAGAGACGTTACTGGGTCCTTCCACAGTGTGGCGGCATCTTTGTGGAAGGCATGGAGAGTGGTGAAGGTGCCAACCAAAACTGATAGCTCAGATTTAATTCACTTGTGTACTGTACTACTACCTTCAGTACAGAAATGTTAATGTTTTTTTGTGCACTTTGCCTGAGCTGACTTACCTGTTTATTCTGACACAGGTTTTGAAGAGGTGGAGAGAGAGAAGAAAAGACAGTGGACAGCCCAAGTGATCAGAGTAAAAGAAGAGCAGCTAGAAGAGACAATGAAGCCCGTGGTCTCCAGCCCGACACAGAGCACAGATGGTGATACAACCACACCAGAGAACCAGCAGGACAAAGACAGTCTCAATCTCTTCCTCCAAAAACCTGGCTCCTTCTCTAAGCTCAGCAAACTGCTTGAAGTGGCCAAAATGGCTCAAGATTCAGACATCAATTCTCACAACAGTCATTCTGCTAAAGTCGCTACCACTGCTTCTTATCCCACATATCCCACCTCTCAGACAGCCACTTCTCAACAGGGACTGATAGATAAAACAGATACTTCAGTGCCATCTCTGCTCAAAAGCAGTCCCTGGATAACCTGCAGCCCTCAGTCGATCCTTCACGACGACCAGCTCAAGATAATGACAGAAAAGAGCAACCAGTGGTTTAGCCTCTTTCCCCGCTCTCCTTGTGACGAGTCCTCGGTCACCTCTGGCTCAAGCCCTCCAGCCTCCACCTCTCCTCTGCAGACCATCAGCACCAAATCCCCTTCCTCCCTCTCCCCTAATCCCCTTGCTTCAGCCAGCTCCAGCGCTCCTGCTGGGATCAATAACATGCAGCTGTCTGTCCTTCAGGTTGGTGGATAACAATAATGCTATCTTCCATCTCAGTCACAATTATTTTAGATCACGTTGTGCTTTTGTTAGTACACTGACACGTGTTGTACAAGTATTATTCTGCATTACATGACCATATTTCCTGTGTTACAAATGCATCAGCGCAGGAGAGCTGCGTTGGAAAAGTTGCACACATTTAATTGCTATCACTATGTCGCCTTATACATTATGCATGTAGTGAAATAGAATGTTTTTTGAACTGTGTGTATTTTCCCTCTCAGCAAGTAAAGTCTGGCATTCATCAGAGCAGATTGACACTGTGTGACATGTCCAGCGCAGTGACAAGTCCCAGCCTGCCCTTCTCTGGTGCTTCTCTACCCCCCATGCTGGATCTGGTCTCCCAGCATGCAGAGGGTAACAGGAACAAGGTCTTCTTCCTGGCAAATAACAACTCTGCCAACAAGAGTGAGACCCCAGAGCCCTTGAGTGACAAGTCCGCTTGTGGCTCATCCCCTGCTGCGGAGGTGGCCAAGAACCAGGACTACCCTACTCCTCAGCCTATCCCCGAGGGTAAGAATGGCCTACTGCCAGTGTGCACAAGTGGAATATGCTGCTCTAAAGACATTCACTGCCCAGACAGCAGTGGAATACATGCTGTCAGTCAGTTGTACTATTTCTCTATGTTTGCTTAAATTAAACAATTATGTGACAATAGTTTTTAAATATGTGCATGTGTGTGTTGACAGAGATGCTGTGTGGCTGGTGGAGAATGTCAGACATGGAGGAACTGCACCGTCTGGTTAATGCCCTCAATAGCCGAGGCATCAGAGAGAAGTTCTTGCAGAAACAGATACAAAAACATATGGAGTACATGACCCAGCTCTGCGCTAACAGCAACGATGGTTAGTCCACATTCCTCCGCTGTTAACAGACAGCAGTGTTACACAAGTATTGTTATTTGACCTTTTGCCGTGTGCCACTTGGTTGCGATGAAATTAAATATGAGCTTTCAGTAGATGGCAGTTTGCTATAATTTTTGTATGTATCTGTGGTGGCAGTGATTGATGTGGCAGAGCTACAGAAGCAGGAGGTGAGTGAGAAAACAGTGGAGAGCTGGTGCGTCGAGGAGCAGGCCATGGAGGTGGACATTAGCCTGCTGCAGCAGGTCGAGCATCTGGAAAGGAAAGTCATCTCTGCCAGCCTCCAGGTCAAGGTACAGGCAAACAAGCATCCCACTCTTTCATCTACTCTTTGATTCACCAATATATGCTTGGATGCACTCCTGTGTGCTCATTTTGTCTTGTGTCAAATACTGTGTTGCGATGAGTCGATGACCATATTTCACGATGTCTTCCTCAGGGCTGGATGCATCCTGAGCCCCAGTCAGAGAGGGAGGATCTGGTCTATCATGAGCACAAGCTCTTTTCTTCCTCTGCTCCAGAGAAGAAAGGACTGAGAGAAACCAGCCAGGAGGAACTTCCTGGCTCTGTGGTGCGGCGGCCCAACAATCCCCTCGATATAGCTGTCATTAGGCTGGCAGAGCTGGAAAGGAACATTGAGCGAAGGTATCTAAAGAGACCCTTAAGTGCAACCTTTCAGATCGGACTGGATAATGTCACTGTATGTGTTCCGTCTCCATCCTCTAGTAGTGAAGGGAAAGGGAGATTCTTAACCTCCGAATTTGCTGCTTTTCAAAGTCTCTCCAGTTAAAGATTGTTTCCCCCTTTACTTATTTTTTTCACTGGCTGATATTGGTTGTTAATGGCATTGTCAGTCAGTAATGTTACAGACTGTATATGTGATTGCTGTACGGTTATACTGCAGTCTCACTTTCTGTGACCTCAAAGCAGTGAGGAGGAAGTGGCTCCGGGGATGAGGTCGTGGCGTAAAGCCCTCGGTGAAGTCCGCAGCTCAGCTCAGCTGTCACTCTGCCTTCAGCAGCTGCAGAAATCCATTGTATGGGAACGATCCATCATGAAAGTGGTTAGTAACTCCTAATTACTCTCTCATAATCACAGATTTGTTTATGTTTTATAATACATATATTTAAACAGCAATGTAAAGCGCGCACTGAAAATGTCCCTCATAATGAAGATCATTCTTTCAGACTGCATGGCTTCTCGTTCCTTTCCATAAACACTACGGTATAAACCATTAGTTTGCTCAATTTATTTGATCCTTTCAAAATACATAAGAAAAGAATCAAGGATAACACAATAAATCCACACAGCCTGTGTTCCTTAAAGGAGGGTTGTTGTTGTTATGCAAAAGGTGAAATAAAGGAAAGTTGTGTTAGCAGCATCAATTTACAATACATCATTACCAGGCAACAACCATATCACATAATAGCACAATTAGCAACAAATCAGCATCATTCACTATCTCTGGAAGCAAAGAAGCGCATAAATCACTAGTTTTCACAGTGATGTATCTCAGTTTGAATTCATAAATACATATATTTGGTGTTTTCAGCACTGCCAGCTCTGTCAAAAGGGGGATAATGAAGAGCTGCTCTTACTCTGTGATGGCTGTGACAAAGGCTGCCACACATACTGCCATAAACCCAAGATCACTACAGTACCTGATGGCGACTGGTTTTGTCTCACTTGTGTAGCGAAGGTACACCAGCATGCCCAGTGTTTATTCACAGAGCTTAGACTTAAAAGTCCACTATTACAGTTCCACTATTATAGTTTATTACAGATCTAAGGAGACGTACCCCATGTAGTCAAACAATAAAGCAGCAACATTAATTTGATTGGAATATGATGTATGTTTTGTTTTGTGCGTCTCTACACCAGCTTTCTTTGTATTCTGTTTTAGGAAAGTGGTCATTCCCCCCGGAGCAGGAGGCAACAGAGCCGAACAGCTGGAGGAGGGAAGAAAGGCAGTGAGGTAAAACGAAATAGTAAGCCATCTGCGGTAGGAGAGCTCATCAAAGAAGAGGCTGCCAGCAGCAACAGCGTGCCAAAGAAAGGTACCAAGGAGTTCAAGAAGAGGAAAGGAGACGACAGCCCACCCGCCTCCCAGGCCAGGCATGACAGCCCTGCCTCCTGTGCAAAAAAAGCCAAATCGGCCAAAGACAACGACACGAATGGGCTGGCGATGTGCCGGTACGCAGACAGAACAGCATTTACTTTACTTCTTATTTTTAAAATCTGTACAATTTTAATGAGCTCCTGTGATACATGTCATCAAGACAATCATCCTTGTGCAGTCAAAACATCCATTTTATTTCATGTCCTTTCATATCTGCTACTACTTACACTTGCTACTGGTTCTTTCCAGAGTGCTGCTGGCTGAACTGGAAGCCCATCAGGACGCTTGGCCCTTCCTCACACCGGTCAACCACAAAGCTGTCCCCGGGTACAGGAAGGTCATCAAGAAGCCCATGGATTTCTCCACCATCAGAGAAAAGCTCACCAACAACCAGTATGTTTGTGTCACTGTCGCAGTATCTTTTTTCACGTGGATTTTATGTCCACATGCTTTTACGTATTTCACAATTTACATATAAATTAAAAGTTAACACCTTTCCTAATAATTACAGGTACTCAAATTTGGAAACTTTCATCGTTGACGTCAATCTGGTTTTTGAGAACTGTGAAAGATTTAATGAAGACGACTCAGAAATTGGACGAGCCGGCCACAGAATGAGGAGCTTTTTTGACAAACGATGGACTGAACTGCTGAAATAAAAAAAATAAATTCCAGTGTGGACTGCGCTACTCTCTACATATCAGACTTCATCTTTAGTGTCTGAGGCCTTCTCTTCACCTGTGACACTAAATCAATACACAGTTATAATAATACTGATGTGCAATGGACGTGAAAGGACACATTTTCGTGCAGAGAAAAGACACTTCATGGATTAATATCTTAAAGTGCAATATTGTTTTCTTTATCAAAATGCACTGACTCTTGGACTCAATATTGTATTTGCGAAACAAGGATTTCCACTGTAGATAGGTCATTGGCTTTTTTTTATCAACAGTACTTCAGCTTAGTGTATATGTGTGTATTTATTTTCTGATGTATTTATGTTACAGTCAGTCTTTAGTAAGAAAAAGCAGGAAATGGCACACAGCTTTAAAAAAATAAAATCTAAATATTGTTTTATGAATTATTGAACAAGCCAATCCAAAAAAAAATGTTTACAGCTTTTTTGACAATAGGGTGCCAGCAGTACTACTGTTCATTGACATTTCTGGGTTTAATTGTGTGAAATACAAAGAAGTATCACTGTCACTATATACAAGTCCTGTTTCTAACATGTACAGAGTGTACAGTACACAAAGTACAATCTTGTTCAATATATTACTAATGCATAAGGATGATTGTAGCACTTCATATGTCTCATACTGTATTTTGCCTGTGCTGAATATCCACTCAAAACACTGCGGTCTCCTCAGTATTGTAGTGCCTGACCTCTGACCTCTAAACAGCGTGTGGACGAGTGTGTGTTTTTGTATTTTCAGTGTGCGTACTGTATGTGTGTCCTGCACAAATATACTGTAGGAAAAAACCCCTCACACAAAATGTAAAACTCTTTAGAGCTTTTCTTCTGAAAAGAATTGATGTGGTGCATATAGTGTGTTTCATTTCCAAGCATTTCCTTCAACCAGAGTCTTGTCAGACATCCCGTGGACAGACGTGAAACCTGCACTGTGTTTAAATCCAGCTGGGAGTCAGACTGTGTCACGGTCCACCGGCGGCGTCTCAAGACAGCTGAAGTCAGAAGACTTGAAGTAACTGTATTTTATTATGAATATCGTGAAATGAGTAGCAACTTTTGTGGGAATATTATTTTTGAATAGTGGGTGTGTGGCACAGATAAAATAAACCTGTTTTTTTTTTTCAAAATAACACTGTTAGGTCCTCATTATCACTTTGTTTAACACAAAAAAAATGGCACAAGATTTACTTTTACATAGAAAACACCATCAACAAATAAAACAAGAAGCATTGTTACAGATAGTTACAGTTAAAAGTCTGGATACATTTTCTCATTCAAGTGAATGTGGAAATGTATCCAGACTGCCTCTGACTGGTGCTGTGTAGTCAAAATGAACTTCACCTCTTTTAACTACAACACAGAATGCTGCGTTAACATTCATTTGAGGATAACTGGGTATAATCCATTAATATATAACACTATTATGTGTACTTCTACTTTTGAACTTGATAATACTTGAGTAGTGCTTTGGTGTTGTTATTTTAGAGCCAATTCAAATGAAACAAGTACATATAAATAATTTTCCTCTATGCGACTAGTGGACTCTCAAACTAAAAACTGTCGACTATGAACTTTGTGTAACAATAACTCGGCGTCACATGACTGATAACAGCTGTGGAAGATAAACAGACTTTATATGTGAGCTGCACGAGGAGGAGGAAGTACTGTGAAACTATCAGAGACACACGAGGAGCGACGGTTCAATGCTCTCCGGTTTTGTATCTTTTTCTCTATTTGAACCAAAACATTTCACAGCTGTCAACACACGCAGCTTCCCGTCAGGTGCTGTTGTAACTCCTCACTCCTCTTTCGTTTTCAACAGGCGCATATTTGAGCATTTTGCGCCACCTTGCGAGTGAACCGCTCCCTCTGTCACACCACACGTCTCTGTCACAAGATGGTGTCAGTAATTGTCACTCTCCGACAGCACACCGACGAGGTCAGCTGCTGTGCCTTCTCTCCATCCCTCCTGGCCTCCTCCTCCGGGGATAAAACCCTGCGCCTTTATAACACCACAGACTTCTCGGAGCTCCCTTTCTCCCCTCTCTCGGGTCACGGCTACGGGGTTCACTGCTGCTGCTTCAGCTCGTGTGGCAGCTACCTGCTCAGCTGCTCCACGGACGGGTCCGCCATCGCGTGGAGCTCGGAGACAGGTGAGGTGCTCGCGGTGCTGCAGCACCCGGGCCGCGCTCCGCTCCGAGCGTGCGCACTGGCGCCGGACTCCTCCCTCCTGCTGGCAGGGGCCTGTGATGGCACCGTGGCCCTCTGGGACTTCCCATCCAGGACACTGCGCAGGTACAGTGTGAGCCGGAGTGAATCACATCAACAGTTCAAGCTGCATATCCAACAGTATGTAAGGTTATTGCCTAGTTGGAGTCTTAAAGTGTCCGTATTGTAATGTTACCAGTATATTCTGTACAGAGACACAACCAGTGTTGTGTTGTGTATGTTTGTAAGACATTTTGTGATGATTATTCTTGATTAGTTTGCCTTTCAATCACAAAACAATTGTGTGTGATTTTCATCTTTTGTGATCTGTCACAACTTCTACAAGCATCCTCAGGCCAGCTAATTAAGACTCTCCCAGGTGGTTTAGACCAATCTCAGTCTAGGACTCCGCAGCCTCATCCAAGAGTGTTTTCAAAGAGCTGGTTTTTTTTTAAGCCAAAAATGAAATTATTCCAGATCAAGTCCTGCACCTTGTCTACTGGTGCTGTTCATAAAGAGTTCTAACCCAAGTTGTAAACCGAATCTGCTGCAGATGCGGTGCAGTGAGCGAGGACAGTGTCGTGGCCTGCTGCTTCTCTCCCTGCAGCCAGATGTTTGTGACCGGCTGCACCCACGGAGACCTCAAGCTCTGGGATACGGACATCAGTGTCCTGCATGCTGAGAAGGACGCCCACGACCTGGGAGTCGCCTGCTGCAAGTTCGCCCCGCAGTTTAATATTGGTGAGTTGTGAGTGTTTAATGGTTCAGTTCAGACAAATCACACAAGAAAATCCGTTTTCCTTTATTGCTTGTGGTTGAGATATTTTCTGCACAGTGGAGGTGAAAGGAGGCGGGTTGGTTATGGTGCTAAAAGCAATAGGACAAAAAATTACATCTTAACCTCAACTAGTGCTGAAACAATCAGTGGGTTGATGCAAAACTAATCAGCAACTATTCTGATACCTGATTGACTATTTAAGCCATTTGTCAGGCAGAAAATTAAAAAAGTCTGAATAGCTTCAGACAAAAGAAGGGTTCTTGGAAATCAAGTTTTTGATTTTCTAACTTTTCATTCATTTCCAAAATAGTTTGTAGCTTGATGATCAAAATAATAGTAGTTAGAATAAACATAAAAGCATCTTAAGTGCGCACAGACCTCACTGTGGACAGTTTTCATTGGAATAACTTTTTCAGCTGTTCTTTTGGGATTTTGGGTGAATGCATTTAAAGTAGCAGCTACAGCGTTGAATCATATTCTTTAAGATCATTAAGTGTTTGTAGTGCTGCTGTCTTGTGACAACCACACGTCTCATAATAATCCACTTTTCATGAGCTCTGAAACGCAGCCCTGTTTCCAGCTTCGTGACGATGCATTTACCAGTTTATCCAACAGGGTGTTTATTAAGTTTATTTAGTTTAAGAAGTAGGAGAATTAACTTTGCCAAAAAAGGAACATCTAATCTCCCTAATCCAAAAAAAATCCATTCCTGGTTTTCACTGGACAGGAAGGGTATGGAAAAAGTAACTAGTAACTAAAGCTGTCAGACAAGTCTAGTAAAGCTACAGTAATGTAGTATTGTAATGTAAGTACCTCACATTTGTGCTTAATTACAGTACTTGAGTAAACGTACTTGGTTACTTTCCATC
>NW_023340095.1:12653301-12658749 GCF_004916995.1 Morone saxatilis | reverse complement strand
GAGAGAGAGAGAGACTGCTGACTGCTTTAACCTTGAAATCTCTCCTGCAGAACAGAAGAATTTTATTAGAGTGTAGAATAAATCAGCTGCAGACTGGCTCATTAATTATGGATCACTTTAAGAGATTCTGCTGGAATACGGCAGCAGCAGAGGACTGTGCGTGTGTGTGTGTGTGTGTTGTGGTGTGTGTGTGTGTGGAGAAGAGTTGAGAGGAAACCAGGTGCATATATCCACCGTGACATTTATATCTTGTACAACCGACAGCAGAACAAGAACATTTTCGTGTATGCTCGTAGGTTGCATAACCAAACCCTACGGACTGTGTGAACACGCCATGTTGTTAGTTCCTGAGATGTGTTGCCGTGGTAACAGACGTTTCTGGGGAGGAAGCGATGTGTCCCATGTGGTGACCCGCTGCGGCCCTTGGGGATTTTTCATCTCTGAGCAGCTTGTAGAAGGACACAGAACAATGTCTGTCCTCGTTTCATTTCTTTAAAAATGTCGTGGTTTTTTTTCAGATCATTTTGTGTTTCTCTCCGGAGGAGCTTGCGACAAGTTTGCCTTTCTGAAATGTGCATTTATCTTGTCTTTGCAACGGTTGAAGCCTTCTTGTACTGTTTTGTGAGAAAGAGAGTCAAGTGTAGATGATTTAGGGAATCCAGGGGGCCAAAACTTAAAGCTGGTTTTACTGTCTGTAGGAACATTTTCTAGCCATGCTTACTTAGTGTAGCAGCCTATATAGGAAGTGGTCTTATTCCAGGTCAGTTTGGAGCTAAAATCTATTTTCTTTCACCCAGCCTCTCAAACACACATTACATCAGTTTGATTTTGATGTCTCAAGTGTTCAGCTTTGTCAGGTTTAATAATGCGTTTTTGTTCTTTTTCTTTACTCAGAAGTGTGGGACATCGTGATTATGCATGCAAATAACAAATTAGCCTCCCACAGAGCCTGAAAACAGTATTTTTAATCTAATGGAGAAGAGGGAGGTTAGATTTAATACATGTGTGTTTACAGGCTGATCATTTAAATGCTGCTACAGACCAATTAGTTGTGGCACATGGAGTTATTGCACAATGAGTTATTGCTGTGTCTTTGTATCTGAGGCTGTGAATGTCTCAGGTCTATTGCCAAAAAGAAAATATTTTGTTTCCAAGCTGCTGTCAGCAGGTGGCACAGCTGCAAGTCAGCAAGAGGGAGGAGAGGTATTGACAAAAAGTTTTGAGAATAAAGACGGTGATGCACTTTGAAGTGTTTGTGTGTCAGTTTCAGAGAATACTTTTTAGTAGTTTTTTTTTTGTCAATTTATGGAACAAATACCGACACAATTTTCTTTTGAACTCTTAACCTTTTCTTTCTTTGTGTGTGTGTGTGTGTTGACCCTCAGCCTGTGTCATGAAGCTGCTTCACACTCTCACCAGCCAGTCGGCTCCAGTTCTGTCTTGTGCCTTCTCCTCTGACGGAGAGCTGGTTGTCTCGGGGTAAGACGCAGAAATCACCTCTTGTTGTCTCTACATGTGTGAGCAGCACTAATAAACACCTCCTGTGTGCCTATCAGGCTTGGGCTTTGTAAAGTCATTCCTTTTATTGTTTGCTGTGAAATCACTTGCTCAGTTGGGACAAATTAGGTTTAAATTAATCTCTCCTCCGTGTTGAAATTGCTCCTTTTTGTCGGTGCTGTAAACAGCAGATGCCACCGCTGAGCGCTGCTGTTCCCTCTGTCGGCCACAGGAGGAGTGTATTTTATTGTGTATAAGCTTCCGTTTGTGTCCCTCTGCAGTTTCTGGCTTTAATTCAAACATATTGGAGGTTAATCTGTGCTCTGTTCGTAGCACTTAGAAACATTTGTATAATGTGTGTGTGTGTGTGTTTTTGTTTGACAAGACTCCATTGTTTTATTATTCTATAATGCAAATGCATGCATATGGATCATGCAAATAAAATGTGTTTACTCTCCGATTCTTCAACAGTTCAGTGGATAAAACTGTCGCATTATATGATGCGGTAAGTAATGCACAAAAAACACTATTTTGTCGAGCTCAGCTGTGGCCGAAGAGATTCCTAAAGAATAAATCACAGCCGCCGTAAACACAGAGATGCCGAACATTCCTGTTTTGTCTGTTTGGTTGCCCCTTGTTTACAGAACCTGGGAACCCTGCTCTACACTCTGAAACAGCACGAAAGGTAAATGACCTGACCTCCCGCTGCTATGCAATCTCTGCAGCTATCAGACAGACAGCAGAATAGGAGCCCCAGTGTTTTCGGATCAAAACGTGTGATTTTTGCTTGATTAGTTTTTCCCAGAAGCACCGGGTGCAGTGATGCAATAGCATATTCTCAAGCGCTGCTTTCTAGACATTCATTGAAGTGGCACTGCAGGTAGACACCAGCGGAGAGCTTTGAAGTGCTTGAAAGGATTTAAGATACTGTACGATCTAAGACTGGGGGGTTTTTTAAGGGTGGAGGGAACCTGACTTTTAAAGCCGATCTCTTCCTGTGCCAGTTTTAGCCTGTCATACACACCCCTTCACATTTCTACTCCTCTTCCTCCTCCCTGCAGGTATGTGACTGCCGTTGCTCTGTCTCCCACCATGCCGTGGATTGCAACCGGCTCCATGGACAGAACGGTGAACGTGTGGAGAATAGGAGATGGAGTCAGCAGAACTGGTAAATGCTTAACAGAAGATTGTTTAGGTTGGCGCCTACAAATGAACAATCACTCCTCTTTTTTTTTTAAAACAGACTGTTAGCAGTGGTTCAAAGCCCAGAAGCCATTTGGAGCGCTGAAGCCTCCCAAAAGAGTGTTTTGGGATATATCCAGCAGGAGAAGCTCCCATTACGTGTGTATTGCTGTCTGGCTGCAGTGTATAGAGAAGGAATTGTGATTGATGTTTATTGGTGCAGCAGGGAAAAGTACCGCTGAGCCTCAGAGAGCTGTTGTTATGGAGGTGAATCCTCTTTAAAAAAACACAAAAAAAAAAAGTCCAAACCCAACATGAAAGAAAACATTTGGAATAATAAATGAAAAGGTGCAATCGCCAGACATCTGGAGGCCTTGAAGCTTCATCAGGGCAACTCCTCATCTGCCATTAGTCAGGTTGATATTGACAAAACAAATTCCATCTCAGTGAAGATCTGCCTCTTTTTTTTTTATTCCTCTACCTCTTTCTCTCTCTCTGTCCCCTTTCCTTTAATCTTGTTTCTTTTTTTCTTTTCACATATTAAAGTTATTCCCTTTTATGTTATTCTGCAGGAGCTGAATCAAGGCAGACAGAATGCCAAGGTAAATACAGGCATCACCCGGCCTTATAAATCTTTAGTTATTCACAGTTATTCTTTGAGCTAAAAACCACCACTGTTTTATTTGAATGTGATTGGTTCGGGTATCAGTTTAGTACAGGTGTTTAAATAATTTAAGCTATTGTTGAAGTGCACTGTTGTCTTTTTGCATGTGAGCCAAACAAGGTGAGCTAATGGGATCTTCAACCAACAATGTGTCAGTCTGTCTCTCAACAGTGCTGTAGTTTCATTTATTTTCAAATGAGGCTCAACCTTAACATAAAATGAATGGGGACTGTAATAGTGCTGTGATTTTATGGATGACAAAGTCGTCGGTCCACCACAGTGGTGGATGGATTGCAAGGAAATTTGGTTCAGAAATTCTCGTCCCCCGCAGGATTTAGAGGAAAAAAGAAAAATACTAAAAATAAGTTTATGACTAAATTCATGCAAAGATAATGATTCCTATCAGCCACAGCTGTACTTGGTACTTGTTAAGTGCTTATTAGCAAGTGTTAGCATGCTAACATCCTTAACTAGGAACATGGTAAACATTATATCTTCTACACATGAATATATTATCATCATCACTGTGAGTATATTACCATGCTGATGTTAGTATCTAATTCAAAATAAAAACGAAATAAAAAATGACAGTGCAGTACGTGCATGCATACGACTAAATAGCCCAACATTTATTTAAAACCCCTACACCGGTAGACCAGGCACACGGGTGATTTCTCCTCCATCACTTACACCTCTTCTGCATCGCTGTTATCTTAGGATGGGACAACTCAACTTGTAATCATTGTTAGTGTAAAGGGTCTCTAATAAAAGGCAGTGAAACTGATTTAAGCCTCCATTTTAAATGAACTGAGAGTTGGAACTGACCTCAAGTTTTCTTGAAGTTTCTCCGTGTATGTGGCACATAGAAACAGAATACTGCTTGTTCACTATGGACAACCAGACAACCTGAGAGGCCACAGTGGTCCATAATGTATCAGAAGATGAGAAATCTATTTTGACCTAAACCATCCAGTTTTATAAACCCTATAGTAAATATTTTAAATTGAAGCTTTACTCAAACAGAAGTAACATGTCACCCAGTCTAAATGTGATGTTTATTTATGGTTCTTGGACAACAATTGAAGTCTGTGGCAGGAATGAGCTACCAAGCTTTAGCTGCACAGAGAATACTTGTTGGTGGAATCAATTCATTGTTGGTTTTGGGATTTGTTGACAATAAGAAAAATAGACTTTCACCACATTTATCCTGTAAATAATGGAGGTGATGAAGAGCGTTTCATATGTGCATCTGTCCAAGTAATTAAGCACTGCAGTCTGAGCTGTCCCAGTCTGCAGTGTGAGGTTTTCATGCTTTTGGCACAGTATTTGCATGACTCAGCCTCCTAGACTGGAAGACTCCACACTCTATCAGCCAGGGCTGCAGAGAGGAGGTGGTGTTACTCTGCTCACTGTCATGCAGACCCAATAAGTGGATATTTCCACTCAGCCCAACTGTGCTTTGGGCAGGATTACTGCATAGTTTAACTCTTACCAAAAGAAAACAAAAGTATCATTTTTAAACAACATCGCTGTTTTATTTGTTCTTTTATAGAAAATGGAGGGCAATAAGAACACATTTTTAGCCACATTAGCGACCAGACGACCACTTTGGTCCAGACTGAAAAATCTCTAACTGTTGGAAGGTTTAATATTTATTATCCAAGAGCTCCGTAGTTCTAGACATGCTGTCATGACATTCAGCAGTCTTACATAAAGAAGGTGCAGGCATATTTTTAGGGGGTTATGAAACACATTTTGTCATCCAAAAGTCTGCATTGATTTGTGAATTGTTTAGGCAGAGGTAGGGGTAGGTGAGAGGGGGAGGCTAACACGTGGTTAGTGTGTTTAATGAGCAACAACTCCCAGTCTACAGGGTTATCTTTCACGTGGCTAATGATGGGCGATGGGAACCGTGAGGCTGCTGTGAGGTGTCATTAGCAGGGCCGGCTCACAACAGGCTAGTTTATTTTGGCCTCAAATGATAAATGATGGCTACTCACTCACATAGTGTCATGTGAAGGTTGATGAGCTGCATGCTGGAGTAACACAACCTTTGGTTTCATTTGCTTTTCTTCGGTAGGTCAGGGATCTGTGTGTGTGTGTGT
>NW_023340095.1:12652347-12653231 GCF_004916995.1 Morone saxatilis | reverse complement strand
TGTGTGTGTGTGTGTAGGCAGGTAATTGTCCCTCCCCATATCAGCACCGAGGGAGTGTGTCCTTTTCTGTGGAGTGTGAGGGGAAATTGTTTGTTTGCATCAGATAAGTTTTGTTCCAGGAGATGGGGGTATAATAGCAGAGCACGTCCCCCCCTTCCTGTTGTATGTTTTGCAGGAAGGAAG
This sequence comes from Morone saxatilis, assembly GCF_004916995.1. Taxonomy (NCBI): domain Eukaryota; kingdom Metazoa; phylum Chordata; class Actinopteri; family Moronidae; genus Morone; species Morone saxatilis. The sequence continues at coordinate 12,653,048 of NW_023340095.1, read as the reverse complement.
TTGCCGGGTCACTCCAGGCTGCTGGTTGCTGATTGGTCGGAGGAGGATGTGCAGACTTGGCTGTGTGAGGAAGGACTGCAGGAGCTCGTCAGCATCTTTAAAGCCAACAACATCGACGGAGCAGAGCTCAGCCAGCTGAGCAAGGAAACAGCCACAGAGCTGGGAATTGGTGAGCATTGAAGATAAAACAGTCACACACATTAGTGTACAGTACACACACACTCTCACAGGAACACTGGGATTCTGTGTTTTTGTGGGGATTTACTGTTTGATCCTAAAACATGACATCTAGAATCCGATAGCGTGATATAAGCCTCTTTTTTTATCGATGCTCTGATTTATTTCTTCCCCCCCTCCTACAGCTCTCCCCAAATAGTGATCTGATTTAGGGACGTGATGCTGCAGCAGTCCTATCTGCTTATACAATCACAAATCACGCTGTGAGGACAGTACCCCACAGGATGACCTTTACGTCACAAACAATGATAATCCCTCTGAAAATAAGATTAGTCCATTCAGGGTCGTCCAAGGTCTCAGTGGAAAGTCACTGTGCAAACTGCAGCTAGAAAACCAAAAATATGGCTCCCTGCTTTGGGGGGACACCAACACTATTACAGAGTAGCAAACAATGTACACGGCAGCATTATCTCCACCAAGGCAGTTTAAAGGAATAGTTAAACAACTTAAAATACGCTTATTTG
>NW_023340095.1:12649736-12652247 GCF_004916995.1 Morone saxatilis | reverse complement strand
CTGCCACTTGCAGTGATGTGTCCGGTGTTTAAGTGGCGTCTCCTGCCGAGGTGCAGGGGTCTCCAAGCGTGACCACTCGCGGCTCTGTCTAGCCCTGCGATTCCGTTGCGAGATCCCTGACGGCACGCGATTGTGCCCGCCCCCGGCGTGTGCTGTCGTTCCATCTACATTCCCTCATCCTCGTATCACGTTGCCGTGATGGTTGCAAGCGATACTTCGACCATAATTATTAGTTTGCTCAGCAGACCGGCTGTTCAAATAATCTCGTATCTGCTTCAACAGTTGACAGCGAACGTTACCCTACCCAGCTTACCCATTTTCATGGTTTGAGAGCACTACGTCCTTCGCAGTCTTCGTTGCTGCTCATGACTGAGGGCAGACTCTCTATAACAATCACTGACCGAGTAAAGTCAAGTTTGCAACCCGGCCCCGATGGTTTGTAACAAACCTCTTTAGTCTGACGTTCCACGTGTATTCAATTCCAAAAACCACGTCCTCCATGCCCGGTGTGTAAATCCGGGGATGATCCGTCAACCGTTCACCATCTGCAGATAACCAGACATGCACTTTTCGATCCAACTCCAATCGCGCGTTTGTTCCCATTGCCTTATTTAAGAGAAAAGGCTAAAAAAGTAAACACTGTAAATTTTGCCAGGGGTTTATCTCCAGCATTATTAGAATCACCTAGATTGGAAAATACCCGTGGTTTCGTCAGTGTAAATGAAATCTGCACACAAAAATCTTACGATCCTCTTAGTCTTATTAGATTCCCCTGCCACGAGGGTATATCTGAAAGGACATGTGATGAATTGTCTGGCTTGGAACAATTAATGTGGTCTGAGGTATGTGTTTTGTGTCCACATAACAAGAGTATGAATTTTAAAATTAAAGTCCTTAAAAAAATGCGGTCTAGCGCCTTCGGGCGGGTACCGGGTTAGAGAAGAGGTTGCAAGTATATCGAGGCCATACTAATAATTGTCTAAAGTTTGTTGCAATCTGGGACACAAGTGTGGCGTGTCCTTACTCTCACTGTTAAAGCTCGCATGGTTGCATTCGTGAGGCAGGGGTGTTTGTGTCACTGGTGGCTGGGGTTAAGTTTCACACACTCTTACAAACTCGAACCAGGACTGACTTCGAAAACTATTGCTATGTCCAAGTTCATGCTCATAGCGCTCCGCCCCTTACAAAATCAGATTTTCAGTGATCTTAGAGGAAATTTCCACTCTTCAGTCAGGAGATGTGAAAACATTCCTTCGTGAGTGTCAAACTCTGCACAACTCATCCTGCAGGGGTGAAGCTCAAACACTCAACTTGTAGGGAACACGACGAAGAAACAACCGAACATATTTTTGAGTGGAGGCAGAGTTTAAAGTCTAAAAACAGTACAGGAATCAGCCAATAAAATATCCATCAATGCCGAATGTGAACTCCCCCATGCTGCAAAAAAAAGCCTCAAATTCCCAGAAAATATACCACAGACACGACCTCGGTGACCTCAGTGGTAGCTACAGTGCTGGATGAGGGATGTGCTCACTGTGTCTGAGCTGTTCGTCATTTAGTCACATGTGCTGAGGATGCTTAATAAACCATCTGCTTCTAGGTTCAGTTAATGACTTTGGAAGTGATGTCAAAGCCCAATCAAAAGGGATACATTGTGGAACATGTGATTAAACTATGGCTTAAAGCTGCGCCTGATAATCACTGAATTTAACACATATGGGAGAGACTTCTGGATAGATTTTGGTTTAGTTTGAATTGAATCTCTAGCATTATTTGTGATACATATGTATGTCCTCAAACGCTCCTTCCCATATGTCATGATGTATCGAGGCACCATGTGATGTTTTATCCATTTATAGGACACAATCAGCCTCCAACAAACTCGAGAGATCTTCATAATCAGCCATTGTTCTCTGAGAAAAGGCTACTTCTCTTCGTGCAGCAAATGACACGTTGTGAATCCTTCTTAATTTTGCACTCACTCATAGAGCAATAAGTAGACATGCAGGAGAGGAAAGCGAATCACGCAGACTGTGACTACTTCTTACCATGAACTCAGCGCCTTTAAAAATCATGCATTCAGGTTTAAAGTAAAACCGACACATGCAGCCGTGGAGGCCTGCTGTCGCAATCTCAAATAGTTTGGATCTTAGGGGAGAAGTGATAGTGCTTAATCAAAATGTCTTCTCAGTGAAACACGTTGAACCCATTAAGCCCTCTGATTCATCCAATAAACTAATCCTGGGTAGAAAAACTGCACTTAACAGCTGTATGAGGTTTAAGACTTCCATAAGTTCCCACAAGCCATTAGTACTATACTGTCCACTTTACATTTAGATTGATAATTTGATGAGACGCTACAATAAAACTGCAGAATGAGGCTGTCTCCACAGAGATACACTGAGTAAGGGGAGGGAAAAAAAAAGTTCCTCTCGAATATAATTCAAAGATTCATGAATATTTCATCAAGTAAAGTATGCTGGAATCTAATTTGCTGTGTGTGTGTGTGTG
>NW_023340095.1:12640261-12649711 GCF_004916995.1 Morone saxatilis | reverse complement strand
GGTGTGTGTGTGTGTGAGTAAGTGGTGGGTCAGTGGTACCAGGACTATAATTGTCATAAGAAACCTTACCGCTTACGCATACACGCAAAGGATATGGAGGCTCAGTCTAGTATCGAGTCTTTGACACGGGTCATTAGAGGAAGAGCCAGGACCAGCTTAGCTGCTGCCCGGCAAGTCTGTTGTTGTTCCTCTTGTCCTCATTCTAATGTTCCTGTGGTGTGGTTTTTGTGTAGTTTACTTTTTAATCTTGGAGTCCACATAATAATTTTAATCGGGACGAGTTTTACAAGCGCGTCACATACGTCCTCCCTAATGGAGTGTGTGTGTGAGTAAGTGTGTGTCAATGCACGCACAATTTAAACCAACAGCATGCATAGAAAATGATAGTTGTTGGTTGCACGGCACAAAAAAGGACAGGAAATGTGGCAATCTGTTGTTTCCCCTGTCCTCATTGTGTGGTAATGATGAGAGCTGTCCTCCATACTAAACGCATGGAAAAGAGATGCTCGGTCCATAGGACATGCTTTGCATAACTGAGCAGCAGGCGAGGGAAGTTGGCTTTACTGTTGTTTTTTTTTTTAAAACTGTCTACTGCTGTCCAATTAAAGCAAACACATCAACAGCCAAAAGGCCATTTTTGCCATGATTAAGGGCGGGGCTGTGATGCTGCTAGTTGCATGATTACAGTGGGCACAAAGTAACCGTAATCAGAGTAAGGACGGTCTTTTCTGGGCATTATAGCGTTCGACTGCTAAATTCCCTTCAAAACTGTGAGTGTAAATTAAAATTCAAGATGGCACTGTGCTTAGCTAAAACTTCAGTACTGAAATACTAACGGGAAAGTTTTCATACCCTCGCCAAAGGACACAAATACAAGGTTAACAATTCCCCTAAATGTGTTACTTCAACAGAAAATAATTAGCTTTTAATCTGCAGTGAGGTTGTCTGCACCTCAGGCATATTTTTGACCAGGTGTACATGCTGTTTTGTGGGTGATGTGGTAATGTGGAATTAAATAATATCTAATAATAAANTTTAAGCCAATTTCACAAATTGTGTAACTTTAACACAGTTTATGTGTAATGTGTTTTTTCTTTTCTCTTCATTGGTGGAGAATATTTTGGCATTAATGCGTAGACGTGTTTAAGGGCGTGTGAGTATGCACATCTGATGCGGCAAGGCGTGTAGCAGGCAGTCGTTGTTAGGACTGTTTTAGCGTAGTTACATTTTGTGGTGTTACAGGGGCTTTGGATCCATTTAAAATGTGGCTGATGGCTAATTGTGTTTGGTGGGCACGTCCAATCATAGATTTGCAAATAGATAATGCTTGTGTCGGTGTGTTTGTTTGCTTATCTTGACTGTGAAGCAAGTGTATTTGTTGCAGCCTGGATTGTCCTAGAAGCACTCTGCTAATTTATTTGCCGCGCTGTGCAGTCTAGCAGGTTTGGGCGTGCACACAGATGAGCAAAGTGCAGGTACTTGACAGTGAGAGAGAGCGTTGAGGAGGGGAGCATTGTCAAGTGTATCATATTTACAGGAGAGAATTGTCAGAGAAGAGAGTGAAGAAAGTTTTGAAAGTTGTTGTTTAATGAGACTGCGTGGTTCTGTCCATAAGATGTAAACTTATTAATATATTGTGAGTCAGTTTTGTATTATTTATATATTCAGAATGTTCAATGTTGTGAGAAACGATAATGAGACTCTGCGGTGGACATTTTGTTACTTTTTGATATCTCGTTAACCTTTTGCTTTCTTTGTGTGGTGTGGTGTGTGTGGTGTGTGTGTGTTGTGTTGGTGACCCCGCGCGCCCTGGAGTGGAAGCGGTGGGCCTTCGGACACTCGTCGAACCAAGCCGCCAGTCGCGCTCGGCAGTCGTCTGTCTTGTGCGCTTCTCCTTGGCTGGGGGCCGAAGAGGCTGGTCGCGTCCTCGGCGCCGTGATGGGCAAATTGGTCGCCAAGCAGGGCAACATGTGGTAAGACGAGCAGAACATCATCGCGCCTGCTTTGTTTGTCTCTCTATCCGATTCTTAACAAAAGTGTGTGTATTTGGCTTAATTCACAGGCACATCATTCATTATGATATAATAGTACCTGGTCATTACAGTTCTATAAGTGTCTAGGGCGTTTCTGCACTGTGGGTCCTCTGGCTGGCAACTTTATCTGCTAGCAGAGGAGACGTCTAAGTCGGTTGACTCTCGCTGTCTTATGAGACACCAGTCAGCTAAATATCGATTTAAATTGGATTGTCAGGAGCTACTGAGTGTCTCTGGAGCTGAGACATCTCTTGAGTACGAGAATAAGGATCTGCCATTGCAGCAAGCGCCGACAGCAACTGAGAGAGCGCCGTAATCTGTTCCCCTCTGGGTTGTACCTCAGAAGAAGAGTATAGGCAGCCGTGATTCTATGAGAGACGGTAGGGAGCTGCAGCAGTTTCCCGGCTCTGCAGGTTTCTTGCCTTTCGAATTTCAAACATATTGGAGGTTAATCTGTGCCTCTGTTCGTAGCCACAGAACATTTTGTTTAATGTGTGTTGTGGTGGTTGTTTTGGTTGACCAAGGCCCGTGTTGTAGAGAACGGCAGAGCTATCTCTCTATCGATCATTAAAAGTAATATACAGGGGAGAGTTCAGACAGTCTTCTACAATAGCCCAATGCAGAGACGAGACACGTTACGGAAAGAGGAGATCTCGGAGACGAAAGCTCGTCAACCGTGAGGCGTCAGGAAGCTAAAGAAACAATTCGAGTTTTGGACAGAGACTAGGGAAAGAATAGGAGAGCAGAGAGGAGTGGACCTCGAGTGAGGAGCCTGTTAGGACAATGGCTTTATCCTGATGCGTCTTGATGAAATTAAAAGTGGAGGAGAGGTTCGGCATGTGCGAAGAATGACCTGAAAGTATATAATATACAAGCTTCGAGACCAGAGGGGCTACTTATCGTGTAGGCTCGGATTAAGACATTGTACTCTGAATTATTATTTGTGGTCTGGTCTGTGCAACGTGTGCGTCCCTTATTTCACAGGCTTTTGACGAACGGCTAGTTTGGATTCGATTACTGACAAGTTATTCTAACATCTCTGGTGCAACGCCCGCGCTGTCTGGTTATACCGCGCCACCCTCTTTGAACAGCACGAGTAACATGTGAAGCAGAACTGTCCTGATTTACTTGAGTGGGCCACGCGCTGCAGAGTGAACATCCACCTGTCTGCTTATGCCTAGACTCTGTGTTTTGCTATTCAGACACCTGGCCCATATGTGTGAATGTAGCGCAGTCTGTCGACCGAAAGCTGTGATGTATCTATCGTCCCCCGAGGTCTCTGCCTCGCCCACCTTGCTAGTGCTGACAAATAGTATATTTCCATCTACACGCGCGGCTGCTGGCTTCCTCGAACGACTTCACTGAGATGTAGCATGCAGGAGCTATGAGGCGGAGACGCTTGAATAGACATTCGAATAGCGATTAGACGAGATACTGTTATCTGATTCAACGTAGTTGAGCGCGCGCTCTGTCTCTAAGGGCAGTGGTGCTTGTGACATTCGCGCCTGACTTTTAAAGAGTCGAATCTACTTCCTGTTGCCAGTTTTTAGCGTGTCAGTACAACACCCCTGTCACGATTGCTTACTTGCCTCTGTCCCTCCCTCTGCAGGGTATGTGACTGCCGGGTGCTCTGCGCCCATCAGGCCCAGTGGAGACAGCGCGCCCTAGGGAGGTACCTGACTGCTGGCCACGCTCGGGGCGAGTGGTGTCTTGAAATCACGATGCGAGCAGAGGATGGTACAGCTCGCTCGTGAATATAACACTGGAGATGAAGCTTCAGTCTGATAGTGTGTCACGATCATCCCAGAGGCGCGTGCGCGCCGGCAACACAGCCAGTCATGATACTATTGCACTCCTGCCTGTCTGTTTAGTTAATTACAGACAGAACTGCTTAGCAGTGGTGCGAGAAGGGCGCCAGAGATTCTGTTCTCGCTGCAAAGCATCTCTCTCAAAGAGTGTTTGTGTTTGGAGTTACCCGCGCGGAGAAGCTCGCGCATTACGGCGTGGTTTATTTGCGGGCTGCTGCAGTGTGATAGAAGGAAGGAATGTGATTGATGTTGTCATTTTGTGGCAGCAGGGAAAGGCCTAGCGCTTAGCGAGACCTCAGAGAGCTTCGGTTGTAGCTCATGGAAGGTTGGAGAAATCCTCCCTTCTAAAACAAAAAACACAATAAATCAAGCAGAAGGTCCTAACTCTCCGAATCATATCTTCTCAAGGGGAAGTAAAATATTGCTTAGTTTGTTATATAATATATATATAATGATATAATAGATCTTGCGGCAGTCGCCACAGATAGCAAACTGACACCTTCTGTGGCTGAGGCTTCAATCAGGGCACTAGCCATTCATCCTGCCTCTATTGATGGTTCCGCAGTTGTTGCGGCAAGGCGATGACAAAAACAAATACTCATCTTTCTTTTTCCTCTCAACTGGTGAACAGCTCTCCTCTTTTTGTTTTTTACTTCCTCTTAACCTTCTTTGCTCTCTTCTCCCCTGTTCCGCTCTTCTTGGCTTAATATTATTGATTCTTTTTTTCTGTAGCCACCATATTAAAATTTATTCCCCCTTTATTTGTATTTTTTCGCCTGCCAAGAGGTATATATCGGCATGAGCTGAAATTCAAGCAGAATAAACAAGCACCTGCCTCTAGATGGCCTCCGTAATGCAGGCCTACTTCCAAACCGCTTATTCAAAGTAGCCTTTAAGATGGGGTATCAAATTAAATAAAGTAATGAGAGCGACCTGTAAAAAACTCTGGCCTAGAACCTGTTTATAATTTAATACGAGTTGAAGTATTCTTCTTGTTTTACGTTTTCGCTAGTTATTTTTGGATAACTAGTTTAAATAATTATACGCATCGTGATATATGTAGAAAACATTCGTCAACATTGTATTTCCGCTGCTATCATTTTCATATCATGCGCTTGATGCCGGGCAGCTTGTGTTATTGAAAAACATGGATTCTTCAATAAGCAAACTAAGAGACCTATGTCTACCCGAAATTCATTCGGATTCTCTTCGTTCGAAATGTCAAGCTTCAATCTTATCCGGTACATGTCTGCAGGAATTACAAGATAGCTATCCCCTTCTGACCCGCACGGCCAGCTTAAAGTCAGGCATTACAGTCGACATGTCATATTGGGCTACAGAAAGGCCAGCTGCGAAGCGGCTGAATGACCACTGCAGTCATAAGATATGGATAAGTTTTTTTCACTATGAAGTAGTGACCTAGGTGCCGTCCAGCGGGGCTGTATGGGTGAATATTGCCATTGAGGGGCAGAGAGTGTGTGCGTGAGTGAATACATATGACCTGTCGGAGTGGACAGACTAGCTCTGTGCTCTCCCAAGGCAGGCAATTCCTCCAGTCCACCACGCATGATATGTGGATTGTTACGACCTGGCTACAACGCGTAGTCAAATTACTAAAATATAGATAGGCGCTTCTATATTAGTGGTAGCCTTTTAATTTTCTAGTTTCCATGGAACGATAGAAGGTCTAATCCAGCCAAGAAGCTCAGACTACCTGCCAGGATTGTGAAGTTTAAAGCAAGTTGACCCATGCTGCTGTCAGTTCGAAATCATACATTCTAGCCGTTCTTCATATAAAAAGCCGATGAATAACCATAAATAGCTCTTCACTAACAGAAAATTTATTATATCAATCTATATAGCCTACAAAAGCCCCTCCTGTTGTCTCACTTTAAAATTCAGTCTTCGATTCTAGGGCAATTCAGTTCCTCACCATGTGTGTAAGTTATCCGCGCCATAGGTGCTCAACTGGCCTCACACTCATCCCTACTAGACATCCTCGCGTACTAAACATGCCCCAGTAAATTACCTCTTACAGCAATGTTTTTCTTTACTTCTCGCACGCGCATATTCTCAGTCCTCGCCTCTACGATCGTGTCAGTACTTACTTCTAGAGCCTGTGGAACACATACAATAGAGTTGCCTCTAAGACAGATATCAGATAACATGAACCCTTCTTCTTACCTAACTCTTGCGTCCATACCCGCCTCATCTGTCTCTCTCGGCTCGTTCGTGGTGAACTAGGCCTTCAATTCGTCTTTCTTTTACACGCTCCCCAAGCCTCTAATGTTCCGTGACTGTATCTTCTTAAGGCCGTTTCTCTGTTATAGCAGGATCATTGCTCTGTGCAACTTGTTCCTTGACACTCCATGTGACACACACGGTAATTCATGATCCTCTATAGAAGTGAGTCTCAGAGGAGCCGACACAGAAAGGCAAGACTGTCGCCCTGGGATACTGAGTAAAGTGAGAGTCCGGATAGTTGAAAACGATCCTCTTTTTGAGATACATCAGTGTAAAGATTGGAAACTGAGCGCAGAGGTGGTGTGAATAGCCTGTGCTGCGAAGCCAATTGCGTGTAGACGCTCTATCCTCACGTGATAATAATTTCAGCCACAGTAAGAAACCTTAGGCCAGAGTTCTAGCGTTGTTCGCCACGAATGGACAACAGAAACGTGAAACCAGTCTCATACATGGAAGAGTGAGAAAATCTAACCTAAAAATTCCAGTACTAACAAACTCCGCCTATAGTGTATAAATATTAAATACTATGAGCAAGCCTTGTTCATCCTTATTCTAAAAACAGAAAAGTCTCTTGTAACAGTAGCGTCTCTTCCTTATCTTCTGATTCTTTTCCTGATCTGCTGATATATGCGTATCCTATCATCTCAGCGTCTAAAATAGGCATTCTTATTGTAGACCCTTTGCATCATCCCACCACTATGGCTATCTGGTATCGTGTGACTAATACAATGAAAGGTCTCCATATGGCAGGAGCTAATGAGCTAGACACTTTAGCCTGCACCGAGAATATCCATTGTTGGGTGAGGAGATCAGGGTCATTGTCTGGCTTTTGCGATAGTTGTGCACAAAAGAAAATAAATTGAGCAACTTTCAACCCAATTTCATCTGGTAGAATAATGCGGACAGGTGGATGAAAGAGCGTCCTTCATATGTGGCATCTGTCCAAGTAAATAAGCACTGCAGTCTGAGCTGCGCTCCCGCAGGTCTGCAGGTGTGATTTCAATGCTTTTGGCACAGTATCGTTGCAGATGACTCAACCTCCCTCAGACTAGAAGACCCACACTCTATCAGCCAGGGTGCAGATGAGGAGTAGGTTCCTCTCTCGCTCACTTCATGCCGCCCAATAGCCTGGACTCTTCAACTTCAGCCCCAACTGTGCTTTGCGGCAGGATTCACCGCATCAGGTCTAACTTGTTCACCAGAAAGAGAAAGACAAAGAGATCTTTTAAAACAACACGTCGGCTGTTGGTTATTCTGTTGTTGTTCTAATCTAGACAAGAATGGAGAGAGGCAATAAAAAACACCTCTGTGGTTATTGAAGCCCACGCCACGCACACTATCATATCGCGCCCCCTAGAAGACCCACTGCTTCAAGCGACTGAAAGAATCGTCTACACTGTTTGGACGAGGATGTTAAACTATTTACGGTGTATCAGCCTCCCTGTTTTACAATGCATGTCATAGACATTTTTCCGAGCAGTCACACCTGTACATACGCAGGGAAAGCGTGCAGGCCAAACTTCAGGTTGTTAGCGTTATGGACAAGACAACACGAACCCATCCACAAAGCTCCGGCAGTTCGTATTTTAGAAGGGTGTAGGCAGATAGGGGTTATGGTGGGTCAGCATAGCAGGGGGGCCGGCGGACTACAACACGTAGGATTAGTGGGTTAGATGAGCACAAGGATAATAGGAACTCTGAGGGGTTCCCAGTCGCTGACGCGAAGGGTGAACTACTTGTCACGTGTCAGCGCTAGTACGGGCACGATGTGCCGATCGAGGGAAGCGGTTGAGGCTGCCTGTGAGTGGTCATCTTGCGCGTCAGCGGGAGGCCGGCCTTTCATAGCATGGCTGAGTTTAGTGTGCTCAAACATGTTAGAAATGATGTACGAAATACATGGAGTCTATCAGTGGTGGATAGCAGGTTGATTGAGGCATGCTGAGTAAGAACACGAACCGCTTGTTATGGCCCTTTTTTCGTAGTCAGGGATCTGTTGTGGTGTGTGTGTGTGGTGTGTGGTGTGTGTGTGTCTTGTGTGTGTGGGTGGTTAGCAGGAATTGCTCCTCTCCCCATATCAGCACGGGGAGAGTGTGTCCTTTTCTGTGGAGTGTGAGGGAAATTGTTTGTTGCAGTCCGATAAGTTTTTGTTCCAGGGAGATGGGGGTTATAATGCAGAGCCACGGCGGGGGCCGGTCCTTGTTGTGTATTGTTTGCCAGGAAGGAAGTGCGGGTCACTCCAGGCTGCTGGTGCTGATGGTCGTGCGGAGGGACCGGGATGTCAGACTTGGCTGCTGTGTGGAGAAGACTGCAGGAGCTCGTCAGCATCGTTTCAAAGCGAAACAAACATCCGACGGAGCAAGCTCAGCAGCTGGGCGAAGACCAACAGCACAAGAGCTCGGGACCAGTGACGTTGGTGGCATGTGAAGACTAACACAACACAATCTGTTTATTAGACCCAGTACACCCAGCACTGGCCACAAGGAACAACGTGACGTGTGAGATAGAGCAGGGCGTGATGCGATGTTCAAGTGTATGATCTAATAGCCAATGGAGACTTCGTATGAGAGGTGCGCTTTTTACAAGAGGAGTAGGGATAGGAGAGCGCCCTCGATGGAATTTGTATCGCGCAACTCAGACCTGAGTGGCTCTGCATGTGCTATGTTCTTGTCTCACCGTCGCGCTCTCCCGCCGTACGCTCTGCGCCGCAGATAGTGTGCTGTTGAGGTCAGACGCTATGAAGGTGCGTGCACAGTGCCTATCGCTGGGACCGGCAGAGATGCGACAGAATACGCGTGAGATGGCCTGTGTTCGGGCGTCGCCCACCAGGGAGTAGACCTATGTGAACGTCCAACACCAAACAAAGTGAGTAAATCCCTCTGAAAATATCATGATTATCCATTCAGGGCGTCCAACTCAGGTAAAGGATGGCACAACGCAGCTGTCAGAAAAAGACCATAGAATAGTGGCTCATTGCTGTGTGGCACCGACATATGGTACAGGTAGGCAACAATGTGACCGACCGGCGCATTATCCACCGAAGCAGTTTAAAGAATAGTTAACAACTTAAATACGCTCTATTTGCGCTTATTGCGTTGCAGGAGCGATGTGTGATCTGTGCGTAGCGATGAAGAAGCGTCATTGTGTGCGAATGTTAAAAAAAGTAAGCGGCGGGTGCGTAGAGATGTGTGAATGAGTGGAGCTTTAGAGGTCGCTCTCGGGGGATTTGTTCCTGTTCAGAGTGAATGAAAGCGAAGCTTTGTTGAGTGACAGCCGTGAGGCGGAGTGCTCCATGAAACTGTGTATAGGTTACAACTAAAGCTCTGTTTGCAAGACAGGACAAAAATGGTTGTAGGCACTCTTCGGCA
>NW_023340095.1:12639966-12640161 GCF_004916995.1 Morone saxatilis | reverse complement strand
TAATACATATCTGGAGGGGATCTAATAAATAAAGGATTATTTTTGTGTGCAGAATTTATTTACACTGAAAACCACGTATTTCCAAATTAGGTGATTTAATAATGTTGAGATAAACTGAAAATTTAAGTGTTTATTTTTTAGCCTTTTCTTATAAGGCAATGGGACAAACCCCATTGGATTATCTGAAAAATGCAT
>NW_023340095.1:12639646-12639946 GCF_004916995.1 Morone saxatilis | reverse complement strand
TGTGAAACGTTGACATCATGGATTTACAGACGGATGGAGACTTTTTTGGGGAATTAATACAACTGAATAAATAAAAAGTTTTTTTAAACCATCTTGAAACTTACTTTACTTCAGTATTTATAAGAGTCTGCCCTCATCATAGCAGCCAAAAACTAAACTATTCTCTCAACCATTAAAATGTAACTGGGTAACTAATTCCTTAACTTTGAAGAAGATACAATTATTTACCTCTCTAAAACTAATAATATTTCTAAGTATGCTTGAAATAGGAGTGAAATACAGATGAGGAATTAGATGGAA
>NW_023340095.1:12592844-12639531 GCF_004916995.1 Morone saxatilis | reverse complement strand
CCCCCCCCCTTCAGTGGAGCTGGTGGTGAAATTAGCAGCTGATGACAAATTCGAAGGGTGCTGTCAGTGGGCAGAGACATGCAGCTGTGTGTGCACTGATTTTCCTCTTTTTGGGCCCCTTTTGTGTCGGTCGTAGTTCTTAAGTCTCTCGTTATTATAACTCAAGAATAAAAAACTCAGAAGTCCTCAAGGCAGACACCTTGTCTGAGTTGTGAAGCCATCATCACACAGTGAGCGTGTCGGGTTCTTTGTGCCTCAGCACAGATTGATCGAGCGAAGGTCCAGATTTACTCCTGTGTTTTGTTTTGTCTGAGAGATCAGAGAGGATAAAGTCCGTCTGTGGCTTCACTGGTGCTTTTGATTTGGTCTTCAGTGATTAATTAATGTTTAAATGTTGGATACGAACAATCTTTGCGTCACTGCGATTTGAAGTTAAAAAGAAACTGCAGTGCATGTGATTTATCGAATACTAAACAGGATACTAAGCAGTGTGTTGGTTCCTCAGAGTCTCTGGGCCTCCGCGGTCGTCTCCTGAGGAAAATCGAGGCCCTGAAGGCGGAAGAGAGCGGTTCAGAGGCCCCAGATGAGTTTCTGTGTCCAATCACCAGAGAGCTGATGAAGGATCCAGTCATTGCTGCAGGTTAGACGACAAAAAAAAAAAACACGATTCATTCTGTACAGATCTATTTTTTTACATTATCTCAGTGTAAGGTGTCAAATTGTCTGTTACACAGATGGATATTCTTATGAGCGAGAATCCATCGAGAACTGGATCAGGGGCAAAAGCAAAACCAGTCCCATGACCAACCTGCCCCTGCAGACCACTCTTCTCACCCCCAATAGATCTCTGAAGACGGCAATAACACGGTGGAAGTCAAGCCAGTAGACGGCAGCTCATTTTAGCCTGTCAGAATCCACATTAACAGGTGTTATAAACAGGAACTGCTCATCTGGTAACGACTGCTCTTATTATCACAGGAAGCATTAATTACTATTAATAGAGTTTTCACTCAGAGTCAAATTTGACTAAATAATCTGATCAAGTCAACAGATAATTTGTTCAGTAAATATCAGCACACATCACAATACCTGCGTACAAGCCTGTAAGTTAAGTTATTACACTGTATATTTGAATATATTATCTCTTAAAGCTACTCTACAAAACGACATTTCAGCTTTTCAGTTATTTCAAGGCTTTTATCCCAAATGTAAAAGCGAAGAGTACACACTGTTTACCTCGGCCATTGTTCTGTTATTACCGTTTGTGGCCACAATGATCGCTGTTCGGCTTTAGGTGCATTACTAATCTGTTGCGTTACTTTAGGTTTTTTGGCGGTGACCAACTGACCGTTTACTGATTGCACTCATGGTGATTATTTAATGTCCTCTTAACTTAGGCAGTCTCTGTGTTTAAGAATAAAAGTAAGGAGATCTGTTTGTTTGTTTCCTCAGTGGGTCTTTATTTCTCTCTCCCATGGTGGCTATGGCAGTAATGTTCTATTACAGTATGTGATCACAGCTAATAAAGCTCACAATACTGAAAACATGGCAACAATTGCATTTAACGTACATATTAAAATAGAGCTGATGGCACTGTGCCCCAAAACCATTTGTTTTTATAGATTTTTTTTTTTTTACTCTGTAATATAAACTGCAATTGTAGCATGCATTTAAACTCAACATTATTGAGAATCATAAAATGTCTTAGTAGCTGTGCAAAAATAACTATATAAAATATATTGCTTTTACAATTAACCAAGCCATTGGCGCTGTAAATAAATTAAACTAGACAGCAACAACAAGCAGATACAGAAAGGATTTCAATTCACTGTTAATGGTGATTTATATAATGTACAAACACATTTAACAAATGCTTTTTTTTTTAGAACCTTTAACACCATTTGAACAACATTGTGCATAAAACTCAAAATACACAAGTCTGAACTTGTCAATACATTTAACATAGACCTTCACTGAAAAGAATGAAAAGTACATATTTATATAATATACACAACATAAGGATCTATAACATCCTTTGTAAAACACAGGAATGCCCGCCCTTTAGACTTTCTTACACCTTCACTGAGGACTTCCTTTTCCTTATTTCTCCCCTCGCAGCACCATGGACGTAATGAACACAGTTCAAACCCCATTTTACTCAAAACTGCTCTGTAATAACATTATGCTGTAACTGAATATGTTGTTTAAGCACTTGATCGGCCTAAGTGTGTATAAAGTGCTTACTGTCACCGCTGCGTTGATGAGGACTTACAGTACGTGTCCAAATACTTCCTTCAGTGCAATGTCTCCAGCTTGGCTGAACGACAGCGGACATGTTGTCATGTAACAGAAGCTGACAGCCACAAGCGACAGGTTGGGAGGATAAAAATCTGGAGCATTCGGTACACTGCCTGCAGCCTGTATTCACACGGGAAAACAAACTGCCAGCATACTGTACTTCTTACAAGGCTTAAATGTGAGACTTGTATTCTTTTAGGGGTTGATTTAAAAAAAAAAAAAAGAAAACTCTTTCTCACTTTAGATTTTTGCTAGTGTGCGTTGTGGACTGTATGACAAATAAAACATCTCTACACATTCGACTCTATAAACGATCGCTTTGGTTTCATTGAAGTTACGTGAATGGCAGGATTATCTCGGGCAAGGCCAGGCTGCTTGGGCTTACTGTCCATGAAAGTGTGCGGCATAGCCAGTGCTGGCTTGGACTCTTTGTAACAGTTGGCGGCTTGGCAGAACTTCTCCGTGAATTCCTTGGCGTGCATGCCGTTTTGTAAGCTGCTCATTGCCATAGCACCCTGAGGTGGTGGAGGTTTGTGCTGCTCCTGGTAAGTGCTCACTGTTTTAGGGAAAGGCAGCTCACAGTCGACAGGTAGCAGGCCCATCGCTGACATGTTGTGACACACCAGACCGTCGGACGAGTGGTTCAGCCAGCTGCGGCCGCTCTGGTGGCTTTGCAGGCCGTGCTGCTGCTGCTGAAGTTGCTGTTGCTGTTGGAGCTGTTGCTGAAAGCGTGCCTTCTTGTCAGTTATGCCCATGAAGGGTCTGGGTTTGTACTCCGTTGCAGAGCTGGCCTGTTGGCTGTGCTTTGTTTTGTCAGAGATCTTGGTGCGGACATCAGGTCCCAGTTTGCCGCTGTCTGATAGGCTGCTGCTGGACGCCAGGCTGCTGGTGGAACTGGACACACGCATGCTGCTGCTGCTGCCTCCTCCCTGCGATCCCACTGCGCCACACAACCCGTCCTTTCCGGGGTCAGTGTGGTTCCCCTGGGGTCCAGGACCGGAGCAGGCTAACCCATCCAGGGACGACGCAGAGTGGGCAGACAACCTGTCTTGCCCCAGACACTTGGAGCTGCTGCAGGATGAGTAGGAAGCTTGGGAGGAATGGAGGTTCTCGTTTTCACAACTGTGACCCATGGAGACGGAGGAAGCCGCCAGCGACATGCGGTTCCCGTATACGGGCTCGTCGGCTGGGGGCGGTAGAGGGCTGATGTCGATTCCCGGGCCTGGCTTCAGCATGCCGGACATGTGTCGGCTGGGTAAGGGACTCGAGGGTGCATACTGAGATTTGGAGCCTGCTGCGCGGCCCCCCACGGGCCCTCCCCCAGCCTGCATGGAGCTCATATGCTGGTTGGTCTTGACTATCTGGGCCTGCTTGGTGGGCTGCAGGACCAGACCCTGTTGGGCCAGCGCCTCCCGGTGCTCTCGAGGGTACCGGTGGGGGGGAAGCCTGCTGGGGCCTGGCGGTGAACTGGGGGTGTGACTCTGATGTCCCAAACTGTTGCTGACAGGCTCCGAGGGTAAGACTCTGTTACAGGAATAACTGTTCTGTGACCAGCAGGCTTCAGTTGTCCTGTCACGCAGCGAGGCCTCCTCCTCCTCCTCTTCCTCCTCTTCCAGGATGTCTCTTTGTCCTTCCGCGCTCCTGGAGAGACTGTGTTCCGACGGGTCGACCTGCCCTTCGTCTTGCTCCTGGTCAGACTCGTGGCCTCCCGACGCCTGGCTGGAAGCAGCTGCGGCACCGGCGAGGGCTCCTTTCGTCTGGGTACGCTGCATCTGTTTACACTCGTCCTCCACTCTGGCCAGCAAACGGCGTATTTCCCGGTTATTGGGGCACAGCTTGGCCGCTTCGTGCAGGTCAGCCAGGGCTGCCGTAAACTGCCTGTGGATGGGAGACAATTGTGTTACCAGATCCAGACCACATAATTCCCCAACAATAACAAGCACAGAGGCTGGTCTGGAGCTGCGCTGAATAGTTTACCTGCTGCTTCTTTTAGCTCTTGCGCGGGCATAGTAGGCCTCATAGGATTTGGGTTTCAACTCCAGTGCTTTTGTTGCAAACTCCTCAGCCATCCCGAAATCCTACAAAGAATCAAAAATTACAGTTAACCACATGTGCTTGAATATCAACTGGTTAAGCTCAGTCACAGAAATTAACATTTTGAAGTATACATGTTTTATCCTTGTTGGTGTCTTTGATGATATAACAGTATTTCCAAACTAAATAGTGGCTGAATTTGACCCAGGCTACATCTTTCAAACACTGAAATGATAAAACACCTGGCAGGCACCCAATGTGCTGTTACTGTAGAAACACACAACAGAAAAACCTTGTGGTTCCCGTTTCTCTCCTATCTCCTGCTCTGCTGTGTAATCACATCAACAGCTGGCTCGCTACAAAAGTCCAAGAGTTCTTGATGTATGACTTATGTAAACAAACTTTAATGAAGAGCTTCTCTGCAGAAACAATTATCAAGAAATCCAAAGATAGAACAGCTTAAAAACCCTCTCTCTCCTCGTGGTTGCTTCATTGTCACTTTTAAACTTTATAGTCTTAATATCTCATTAAATCCATCATTCTGTTATAACATTGGGTGAAAACTCGAACAGGAAGAGGAACAACTGCTCGGCACAGTTAAACTGAGCAGACAGGCTGGCACATGCAGGAACTGAGATTGTTTCACAGGAAGATTTGAGGAGATTGAGTCCACTGCCCAGTACTCTTGTAGTTTTCTCCCCACCTCCTCCCCGTTACCATCTGAACACTAACAAGCTTCTCCTGCCCACACATGCTCAAATTATTTCACATGCTAGAGTCCTAGTCACAGATTATCTTTTTGTCGATTTCAAAACAATTGGGGATACTTCCCAAGAAAAAAAAATAATTCTATTCTTCACCAAACCATTTAATTATGCCCCATGATATTCATTACACTGACAAATAAGAATCTGGTGAGTGAAACGCCTTATTTAAAGTCATTAAAGGAACGTGCTAAAAATACTACACTAGCTGAAGAACAAAGGAGAAAAAAAAAGAGTCTCTTGAGGCTTACGTTGGTTTTTCTGCGACAGCGGGAGAGATTGAGATACAGAGAGACCCGCAGGTCTTTAAATGCCTTCAGGTCATCGCCAAAGCCTTCTCTAGGAAACTTCCTCAGGGCGTACTGGTACCTCTGGGCTGCCTCTTTCATCTTCCCTTTCTGGAGGACACATGGAGGGCAAACATGCAGTGAGGAAGAGGACAGAACCAGAAGGAAAACAATCGGAGAGAGAAGGAGGGCAGAGTATCCACCAGATACTCCCACAATAGCTGTTCTCTGGCTTGAGCCCTCCCTCCTCATCAATCACATACAAGACACAGGCAAGCTCAAATCACACACACACCTTGTCCTTTCTGCCACAAAACTCTGTTAAATGTCAGGCATCAATCATGGCTCCTGTGGTAAGCGGTGCAGAACATACACATCTATTCATTTTCCCCATTTAACTCAGCTAGAAAAAGACGGTAAGGACGTCATTGTTATGCTGAACTAAATCTTATTGTTCAGAGCTTTTTTTTTTACAATTGATGGTGAGGGATTTCTTTACAAGTTTCACATTACCTTGTAAAGTAGGTTTCCCTCCTCCATCAGCTTCTGAAGAAGAATGATCAGGATATCAGGCTTGGAAGTAGCCATGGCCCAAGCAGCATTCCCTGTTGGTGTAGAGGGGAAAGAGAGGAGTCGAGAGAGAGGTGTGTTAACGTGGTTGTTTCTGGCGCCAACAGGTGGTCACTGTATTCTCTGGAAATTGGGACAAGGTAAAGTTACCTAAAGATTGTACCTGATCGATCGTAAGGAGACGTTCTGTAGCCTTAGTTTATTGAAGGCAGTTAAGAAAGAGTTAGGAAGGAGAGAGTGAAGAGAAAAGAGGTCATGCAACAGCAAGAGTCATTTGTAGTGAAAGGAAAATGTGCTACAAAGTGTAATGTGACAATATACAATTATGTGTCACTAAACTTGTGGCCTTGTATTTTCAGTGGTAAAAGCATGACTTAACTGTGCTGAAAGGAATTTTTTTCCCCCCCTGATACAGCAGAGTGCACTGCAGATAAGCTGCACACCCAGATAGCTCTATGAATGTCATTTAGGTGATAAGTCACATTCTTAAATTAACCAAGCAGCACATGAGGGAGAAGAGGAAAGGACACACACACACACACACATGCACTGACATACCAGTTAACAGCGAGCGTACACTGAGCACTGAACAATGAGTGAAAAGCAGGAATGGAAACAGGGTTTTTCCACAACATTCCACAAAATTAGTCTGAGCTTATTCTTAGTACCGTGAGATACCGAGCATGACAGAAACCATCTCTACACAGAGACAAAACAAAATACTCAGAGTTCCTCAGTGTGTACTCAGACAGTTTCTAGGGACTAACGGCTGAGAGCAGTATCTGCACACAAAGCTAAATACATGTACGGTGGGTAATAAATATAATAAAAAGCTCTACATTTCCAGTTTTAAACCGAGTTTTTGCTTACCCAGCTTGGCCCCTTTCTTCAGCAGAGTCACCACCACCGACGTGTTCCGACAGCCTATGGCCCTGTCCAGAGGCCTCATCCCACTGTAGTCCACATGCTCTATCACTGCTCCTCTTTCCACCAAATACTGGACCTACACATAAGAGCCCCACAGTTTAAATCTCACAAACAATGTGTTGACATGTCAAGAGCTAACACAGAGCTGTATGTGTTCAATAATGGCACATGAATGCTCTAAATTAAATGCAGGGTGTTGGTGTTTTCGTGCACGTGTCTGTGAGGACACCAGTGCTGTGTGTGTGTGTGTGTGTGGTGTGTGTGTGTATGTTGTTTGTGTATGTGTGTGTTGTATGTGTGTATGTTGTATGTGTGTATGTGTATGTGTATGTTTTCAACAACAAGTTTTACTTACAATCTCTGCATCTCCATAGAAGGCAGCGAGGTCCAGCGGAGTTCGTCCATTTTTGTCCGTGTGGTCGATGACCGCACCTTTCTCCACCAAAAACTGCACTACGTTCTTATGTCCTTTTAAACATGCCCAGCTCAGGGGTGTCAGTCCCTCCTTGTCCATCGAAGTCAAAGACGCACCTTTTGAGACAAACAACAGTCATTAAACACACACACTGCTAATGTAAGACATCCAGCTGTTGAGCATTCACTGTCATTTCTTGGTGAATGAGATTAATGGTGGATGTTGTTGTAGCTCACCTTTAGAAAGCAGGAACTCTACAGTGCTCAGGTGACCCTCACAGGCTGCCACCATGAGAAGGGTCCTGCCCTGCTTGTCGCTGATGTTAATGTCGGCACCACGCTGCAACAGCATCTCTGCAATCTAGGAAGCGGACAACAGCAGACGTCAAACACATCCAGGTGCAAGGAGCTCACACAAGACTTTAGTTTGTCTATTTAGCAAGGACCACGATGAACCTGTGTCAGGAAACAATTAGACCGGAGCTAGCTCGAAGGGAAGGACATAAAAGCTGCACTGTACAACAATAAAACACCAACACATTGTTTACAAGAACATGTTGAGGTGTAATTGAATTTGAAGCAGTGTGGTTGCTGTAGATGCTAAGGGACTCTTTTGTCCCTCTGTATGTCTCACCTGCCAGTGTCCCTGTCTGACGGCGCAGAATAGAGGCGACACCCCCCGCCGGTTGACCTGCTGCACCACCGCCCCCTGCTCCAACAGGAAGTTGCATACCTCCATCTTCCCCCGGCCTGCTGCTGCTGTCAGGGCTATGAGAGGAGAGAACACACACACACACAGATGTTAGGAGTGATGCAGGCCAGACGTCTTTATTTAGATCTGTACAGAGGAACAAGTTAAGGAATGGATACAGCAGGCGGTGGGATAAAAGGGGAATCCAAACCACCCCTCTTAACAACAGACACTGTAGAGCAAGAAGACGAGTGAACACGATAACATGCAGAGTCCACAGACACTTACGCAACATCCCGGGTCTTTAGTAACCCACAAATATGTGGAAAAGACAAGGCGGCGGATATTAATAGTGTCTGCGATCCCAGAATCCTTCTTATTCTTCGCAGAGCAAAGATGAGTAGAGAAATGCAGGCTAATGTTTGGTGCTAATTGAGTTTAAAAACAGACAATTTTGTTATGCTTATTAAACTCATTAAATTCCCGCCTCAAGCTCCCCAGGCCTTGTACAGAGAGATGAGAATTCAGTCATTTTATGCATCAGCAGACAAACATTAGACAACAAAGTCAACCAATTCTGTTTAACACCCATTCTTGTTTATATTTAGAATTTTTTTCAGACCACGTTTAACTGGAATTAACTGTCTAATTCATTTTTAACAAAAAGAAAAGAAGGAAAAAAAAACTAATATTAGTTGGTGCTATGAAAAACAAAACACAAAGACAGATTGTTGAAATGTTCGATGCTTACAGTGATTCAGCGGCTGCTGATGTATGGCAGCAGATGGACCGGTCTTAAATGAGCGCTGGTTGTCAAAACAGAGTGAGATCCACCGTACGAATCAGAACAGCTCTGCTCTCAAATTCACCTCAGAGATTTAAGGTTCTGCTGAGCCTCCATATCTGACTGACATCATCCATCTGGATAAACAGTCATCAGAGCCAAACAACCCCGCCCTCCATCTGCTCAGAATATGGATATCCTCACACACAGCACAATAAAGAACAATGACGCCGAGCGGCTAAACTTAGGCTGTGTTTGTGCTCGAGGGAGTGACATTAGCAGCACCTGGGACGGTCCTGGTGGTAACAGCTGTAAAGCTTGTTGATGTTCGACAGTGACATACTTATATGACTTACTTTATTCGATGTTCTTCAGGCCAAGTTTATTTATTGAATTCTTCAGAGAGAGATTTCACAAACACTTGATTTGATGCAAAGATCATCTCAGCATTCCTGCTCTACAAAGAAGGAGCTCCTTTTTCTGACCTCATTTATTGTTTCAGTCTGACTTGTTGCTTCTGTATTATCAATAAAGTAGTGCTTTATTTTATCTTATCTTATGTTTTGTAAGCTATTCATCAGCCTTGTCTCGACTCTGCTCTAGCCCACCTACTAAGGTGCCTTGACAGTGTCTTGAGGAGGAGACTCTAAATCACTGTCTGATAAAAACAGGTTTACAGAGTGAACTCACAATAATGTACTTATCCAACACCGGGCTGCACAAACCAGACCAACAACAACAAAGGTTGTGACCTGGCATTTCAACCAAAGCAAATAGCCCTTTTTTAGCAACACAGACTCTAATGGCTCTAAATAATAATTTACTACATTTTGGGATTTTCAATTTGTCCTTTGACGTTATTGTTGTTTAAGAATTATTATATTTTGTCAGGGTAAAATTCATCCAACAGCTCAATTAAGTATGACTCAATAATTGACAGAATGTCAATTGCAAAAGATTGCAGGTAAATTATAAAAATGTAAAATGGCTTCGCCTGAGGACGCAGCAGATGCTCAATAACATACAAAATGCATTTATTCGGAGCACACGGGCAGACTTAAATTCTATATATGTTCTTTTACATTTCACTACTCCACATTGGAAGGGAGAAATTACTGACAAGAAATAACAAAAATCTCCTGCAGCTCATAAAAGGTTGTTTTTGCAGCATAATTAATGCTCGTATGATTTCCTGTTCTCAAGCATGTTAGTTTGGATGAAGAATCTTTTCTACAAACGCTGATAAATAAAGACCATAGAGAAATATCTGCTCATCAGAAAACACTTAACGCAGTGTTGATTTCGGCACACACAGTAAAAATGCAGGTGTCTGTCACTTGATGCGAGAATAAAGACCATCTTCCCCCCAGGCACCTGACCAAACCCACAAATAGCTGCCCGGGTTAGCTCATGCTGTGCTCTTATTATACCGTACGTACACTTGCACTCTTTGTACATATGAAAGAAAATAACAGCAGAGCCTTGTACAGAGGAAGAAAGGTTTCATACTGTGCATAGACATAAACGCTCATGCCAAAACGATTTATCATTTAAATGGATGATTGCCATGACAACAACTGACGAGAATAATATACACAGAAGTACCCACTAGAAGCAAGAAAAATATTTCACAAAATTATAAATGATTTACAAAAGATTATACTACTGCAACACAGGACTTGGTCTTTGCCTTGAGCCAATACTGCTGCTGTGCCTCATAACAACAATGAGGATGATTCTGTAAAGTTAAATTACCTTTCTTTGCATAACGGAGAGGAGTTTTGCATCCTAAGAGGGGATTTAAAAAGATGGAGCTCGCACAGATGCGCAATCCAATCTGCCTCTTTTGAAACACAGGAGACAGTGGGCCTATTTGCATAGAGATGTAATATTCCATTGAATTTTAAATGTGAAATAAATGTTCACAGACACAGGTTGTTATCTGAGAATTGTTTTGGAGACAACGAATGACCAGTTTTAAACTGGATATTTCAGGAGCTTTGTCAGTTTTGGTATTCTCTGCATCAGAACGCCGGCTGGATTATTAAATCTGCACGCTGAATGGTAGAAAAGGGATTTGAGGTGAAACTGAGATTTAATATGTCGCTCAGTGCTTATCATTTCTGTTGTTTGCATTCAGCCAACATGAGTGGAGTCATTTTTACTGTCTGGAGTGAACTCCTCAACAGTGTGGCAGCTCTACCTGTAACACACCACTAAATATTCACTTTATGTCTGCAGAAAATTCCTCTTGTTATTCGAGAATGACTCAGTGGACATAAATCAACATTGTGGGCATAACTGTGTTTACTAACCTATTTTTCCTGAATGCACAATGAACCCAAATCTCGTTTTCAAATGAGTGCCAGGTGGGTGCAATATTTGATTATGTACTCATGTCAAGGGTTTGTTTCAGGTCAGTGGTGCCACAGCTCAGGGTTTAGCTACGTGTGACCCAATATTTTATTACTTTAGAAGGCATGTTCAAGAGGGTGCTGGCTGTGATTTAACATCCACTTTGTAAATGGGGCTGAGATGTTAATAATGCAGCAGCTACAGGTGGCTCCAATGTTTATGGAGGCTGGGCTACATATCAGGTTTAGTAATATGACCCTTTGGACAAATGTTGTTTTCAATAATGAGAAGGCGGGTGTTGTGATTGTACCAAAACACAGATTCCAGTCCTATCAGTGCAAGCAGAACCGCAGCTCTATAAAGGCATACTTCAGAGGGACATGTCTTTGTCCCAGCACTGTAATAAGGTCTGAAGTCCAGCAGTCATTTAGCAGGGCACAAGCACCAGTTAACCACAATGTGGACAGCCTCTCCACTAATAGGCTGACCTACATTCCTGTAGAACCAAACGTTTAATGCTAAATCCTGCTGGCTTACAGACAAAGAGACTATTATTAAATTTCCCATTTTTTTAAATCTATTCTCGCATCAAAAGCATAAGACCCTGTCAAATAAGAAGGGGTGTGATTTGAACGTTTATAGCTCTGGATCACTTAAAGTCTCAGAGCAAAAAAGTTCACGTTGAAGATCTGAGACGTTTCAAACGCTGTGAGTGCCTGAAACTTACATAATGTGTCAGAAATATTTGTAGTACTCAAACTGTAAACCAGAAAACAAATATTATGACCACATCTTGGTGTACATTGATAATAAATATAATGTACAGCTACAGCACATCACCTATATAATGGCTAAACAAAATGCCTGGGCCCTTTCAGAGGGTAGAACATCTGTCAAACTAAATATCACTCTCAACTACTTTGTTCAGCCTTTATGTGACCAGTTTTACACCTGACAGCCACCTCCTGCAGGCCATTAACAACAGCCATTGTCCACAACATCTACTCCTGATTAACGAACTCCGTCTCGCACTTTCTGTCATCACTCAACTTTAATCAGGCAGAAGCACAAACTTCTCAGTAGTCTCAAAAAAAAAAAAAGGTTCAACTAACATCAACTATGGTTACAGGCTTATAATCAATGTTATTAGACAGTAATACCTCGGGTATACCTAAATATGACCAGCAATGTATACAACAGATGGTGGCCTAACTTCACCATGTCCAAACCGTTGGCAGTATCTTAACACAGAGCACTGAGGGAATACTGCAGCTAAAATCCAGCAGCATGTTGGA
Organism: Morone saxatilis; assembly: GCF_004916995.1. Taxonomy (NCBI): domain Eukaryota; kingdom Metazoa; phylum Chordata; class Actinopteri; family Moronidae; genus Morone; species Morone saxatilis. Next base: position 12,627,112 of record NW_023340095.1, on the reverse strand, counting down.
AAATCATTGTTCAAAGGAAATGCTGTGTTGACCAAACTCTAAGCAGAAACCCACATGACCATAATGCTTTTACCAGAAAGTACAGCACAGGAAAAACGTGGAACAGCCATAAAAATTGCACACACATTTGGGATGAGAGACCTCTACATCAAACAGAGAGAGCATTACTGTGCAGAAGAGAGATACAAGACCTTCCACTGCAGCATGCAATTATGGCAGTGTGGCCCAGAATGCTAAAACAGCAAGTGATAATACCAGGGAGCCACGTAATGCAAAAAGATGGATGAAAACATACCTGTCTCTCCCCACAGAGTGTCGTGGCTATCAATTTGCACAGCATGCTCATTATTCAACGCCAGCAAGCCCCTCACAACCTGCCAAAAAAAGAAACTCAGATTAATGGCATACTGTTTCAGCATAAGATATCAAATAAACCTTCAAGAGGTTGAAAACATGCTAATTGTGTAGCGGAATAACAAAAAAAAAAAGGGATATCAATGCCTGAGCAAATAATTATAGATCAATCACAGCAGACTAGAGAACCACTGATATGAGTTTACGTGAGTTGAGTCCAATCTGATTAACACTTACACTTTAACAGGGTCTCCTTCTACATGTGGGTTGACAACTTAGTTTGGCCCAGTTGTGTTATTCTAAGCCCATTCAAACTAATGAAGAAGCCAAAATAAACCTTGAGCCTGCAACGCACCTGGGCAGCTGAGGAGATCGATCCCTGAATCGTGCTTTCAGACATTACAAGGCCGAATAACACATCCAACTTAAAGTTATCATCACTGAATCTATTGTTCCCTCTGCTCTGGAAAATTATTTGTGAAAGGTTGTTGTGAAGACAGGCAAGAAAGAAAGTGTTTTGCTGCTGTAAAGTATTAAAAAAAAACCTTTACAATTCAATGTGGGCTGCATTTTGCGATATGCACTGTTTTGAAGCAAGTTTCAAGTTTCAAATACATCTCCCAATGTAGTGAGTTACAGTTTCATGAAGAGGGAATAAAAACCTCTCTGGAGTTTCTTTATCATATCCTCAGGTTCATTCATTGTTTTATGTGTAAGGGGGCGTGGGTTGCTTGTTTGTAAAGTAAAATATGTGCATGCGTCAGTCAGTCGGACCTGTGTGTGTCCCATGCTGGAGGCCGCTATCAAAGCCTGCTGCAGAGCTTTGTTCTTCAGAGCGCAGTCCTGCTGCTGCCCCTCAGCACTCCATTCTAGCTCCAGCAGGTACTGGATAATCTCTGGGTGTCCTCGGAGAGCGGCATGAACCAGCGCACACTGGCCACTCTTATCTACATGATCAACCTGGTGGAAATACGACATGGTGAGTTTTATTGCACCGAAGGAAATACAACACGGGGGTAAATGTACTGTATGTTTAAACTGAGTGCTGCTCAGTAACGTCTGTGCAGGTAGATATGGCTTCAGCTCATCTTTACACACAGAACTAGAGGGTTAAAAATATTAGCTCCTCACCTTGGACCCCCTCTTGCAGAGCAGCATGACTAGTCCCAAGTGTCCTGCAGCGGCTGAGAAGCAGAGGGGGTTCATGCCATTTTCAGACACCACGTCTACGCTGGCCCCGAACTCGAGCAGCAGGGAGGCAATTTCCTGGTGCCCAAGGTGGCACTGGACGCAAAGCACCGGCGCGTTGTTCAGCACTTCTGTACGGTAATTCACATTTGCCCCACCCAGCATCAGCAGACGGCTCACCTGATTTTACAAATTAAAATGCAAACACAGGACAGCTGGTTTGGAACAATGTTATCCAAATGTTACCATCTGTGCACTTGTATTATTTGCAAAACAATCCCGTTTTATTGCATTCATAATACCTCTTGGTTCGGATAAGGAAAAACCTGTTGAAACCTAAAGAGGACCAACAGAGGAAGGAACCCTCTCCCAGGATGGACGGACATACGACAGATGTCCAGTGTACAGTACAGACCAAAATAACAAAAGTACAATATGAAAAATAAGGGTGACTAAATTATAAGACAGACTGTCAGCGTATATGAAGAATATTATATGTGAATCCATATGCCCTCATTATTCCTCTTAAAAGGTACATTAAAAAATAGAGAAAATATCTATTCCACACTATTTCACAACATTACAGAAGGGAATTACATTATCTTTACAAATGAAGTCGAACAATACACAGCACAGATACAATAATGAAGGTGCAACAAGAGGTGGGGATTAAACTATTTGCTATGCCCATAAATGTGTCCAATTTATGACTTTCAAGGCTTTGTGAACACCGTGGTCAATGGCCAATTTAAACAGCAGAGCTCATAATCTAAGATACATTTAGTTTTCCCCTTGTAACTCATTTCAGTGCAACAGCTCGTATTGCTTCAGTCTATTGTTGAGATTTTTCTCCAACCAAAGGTCAGGCTCCAAATGAAGTGGTCACATTCTACTGAATGCAATTACTAAGTGTGTTATTCTCTCTCACAATGGGAAAATCAATAATAAAAGCTTAGTCGAACAGAACCACAAAGCCAAATGAGTATCCGACAACAGGAAATTAAATGGTGTGTTATTTGTTGGATCCACTGTGGAGTAAATTAACAGCAATTCTCTGTTTTTCCCAGAGGACAGAACAAGGTCATCCTGAAAATCCTTGAGTGATGTTGCACACAATAACTCTCAAACAGACAATGGTGATGAAAACAAGTGATGGAACACCACTGAAAGCTAAGAAAAAACGTCGGATAATTTAGCTTCAAGACAGAATACTTCACTGCGGCAGGAAAGACCAGTCATTTTCTCCCCTTCAAATCTAAACTGGATCTACGAACTTTAACTTCAATTTATATTTCTAATAAAAAACTTTTTGTCCTTATATTACTTTCTGTCCCCTGTTCATCTTGTCCTGACCTTTTAACTCCTCACATTTCTTATTTTCTTCATTCATCCTGGCACACATTTCATCGATATGCACTTCCCAATTTCCTGCAAACATTTCTCATTTTCCCTGCTGCTTGGATGAGAGTAAGAAAGCGTGGGTAATATCTGATACATAAATGTCTAATAACAGTGAAACAAGCAACTTTTTTTATTCAGCTACAAGATTCAAACTGAATGTAACTGCAATTTTCCAATAACTAACTTTATTTTCTTCTTGCGTTCAAATTTGGTATACAGAGTGACATTGCAGTCTGCCAACCATTGCTAATTAACTAACGTAACATAGTCTTTTGTCACTAACACGCTCATTTCATTTGCTCTAGTCTATATTCATCGCTAACACCACACACGCACACCGTGGATTGATCACTGTCCTTAACACACTGAGACATGTTCTTATCATTATCATATAAGCAACAAGAAAAACAGGACATAGTGCAAGAAACACAAGAAATGTCAAAAAAAGGTTAATGTGAGAAAAATTCTAATTATTGTGAAATGTTATAAGAAAATGGGAAATGTGAGGAAAATAGCAAATGCTTTGTAGGCTAAAATGAAAAATGGATAAAAGAGCTGGTGAAGAATAAATGTTGGAGCTTTTATGTTTTTTATCTTTTATTTAAATTATGTAACTTACTCTTGGCTCTAATTATTTGTGTATTCATTTACACTCTTGCCCGCCTGTCAATGGCATTTGCTTTTGGCCTCGCTGACAAGAGATTTCCACGGATCAAGTTAATGACAAGAAACATGATGCACCAGTCTAGGATGATGAGCATCTTTGTGCTGCTTTTCATGGTGGTTTCCATTGTTAATCTGTGCAGAGCTCACACTCATCTCCATAAGTACGTGTAAGAAACAGAGCGTGACATTTATAATAATTCACAACTTAATTGCCGTCTGTGGAATTACGAAAGCATTCACAGGGGACATTAGAGGACGTCAGATGTCACTGTCATGCGTTGTATACTAATCATGAAGTGTGGTTTGAGAGTTTTAGGGAAATTATTTGGACTCTAAAGTGTGTCACCATGAGGAGTGTGTGTAAGTGATCTATCTATTGTTTTTATTTATTAACTATTAACACTGAAAATCTATATAAAAAATAACAATAAGTGTCCATCATAAGTTACTGTGGATGTGATAAAACTGAGGAATCTAATCTAGCATCTATTAACATCCATTTTCATCATCCAATCAGGTAACAGGCTGTTAGTTTCAGGTTTAACTGACAGACAAGAGCTGAAGAAGAGTTTGGGAACATCTTAACCTTGACGTTGGGAGTGTAAAGATTCCTCAGGGAGGCCAAGGCTGCAGAAAGGCCGTCGGCACTGCTGCTGATCCACAAAGCCTGCAGCACACTGGATGACACACCTGTTTTCTTACTCAGGCCCTGCACACACACACACACACACACACACACACACACAGACAAACCAATGCATATATGAATGCACAAAGACATAAAACAACATACATCAAGTCATGGCTTATCCTCTGGTGTAATATACTCACATGATACATGAATAAGCCGACAGTGAACAACATGAAATTCCTAGAGCTACGATTTCAATCAAAGAGGAATGCACAGAGCATGTATGAGTCCCACAGCTGTACCTTGAAGATGTGCGCTTTAAGGATGTGATGTCCCAGTTCCATGGTCTGCTGCCGATTCAGTTTCCCCTCTTGGCGGGAAAGCATGAAAGCCATGAGAGCATGGCCGGTCCTGCATTAGGAAACAGCAGAGGATGCTCAAACAGAACGACAGTAAAATACTTTTGTTGTGTAAAACTTAATGTTTTCTGCTTCAGGATAAACTTTGGATGCTAATTTTGGCCACATGTAAATTCTGGTCATGAAGAGCACCTTGGTATTGTCATGGAGAACTAATGCAGCCTGTAAATAAATGCAGAGTAAGATGCCCAACTGAAGGACGGGGAAAAGTGTAAAACCCCTGGGTTCTCGTTTCCTTCTTCACTTGGGGACTCTGCCGTTAATTAATGCAGAACTTCATTAAAAGAACATGCATGATTGCAGATCACTTTGATCTGGTTTAAATTCTCTCTATCCGTGCCCAGGCACAAACAGAGAGGCAGTGCAGCGAGCTTTTGTCCGCATGTGCACTCCCTGTGCCAGACTCTGAGTTTTTGTTTTTTTAATGACGGAGTTGGAAGGCTGTGAATGAGCAGAATATGAAGCTCGGCTCTGGTCCATTTAGAGACACCACTGTGTGAGGAGAGGTGATACTGACGAGCAACAGGGAGGAAAAAAAGCAAGCTAAAGTGACATCATCCAATTTATTAAAGTGTGAATGACTGAAGTCTCTAATGTGGGTGAGGGGGCTCCAGAATTACAATTAGGTCGTGTTACTAAAGCAGATAAGCCTGTCCAACAGGGCAAGAAGGGCAAGGCAGGAAACAATGATAATTTTCTGCAAATTGAAGTCTCATCTGGAAATTTCACAGTCTATTTCCTGAGGACTGATTCAAAGGTCTATTTCTAATATATGCTTTTAGTTAACGGGGACACATTGGGAGGAATACTCACTAATAACATGACATTTACTAAATTTATCACATACGTTTTCGACATCCAGCTATTTCAAATTAGGCCGGCACCCACTGCATCACTACCGACAGCCAAAGCTAAAGTAGAAATCCTCTGCTATATTGTATATACTGTAATCTGGGGACTACCACAGTGGCTTTTAGCTAAAATGTAGGATGAAGGTAGCCTGATAATTAGACTGAACTGGCATTTCACTGAAATAACAAAGACGTTGACAGTGATTTATCCGTTTAAAACGAGGCTAGGTAGGAACAATGAAACCGTGAACTTTCAACACCAATCCAGAGCCTCATGATGCCGGTGCTCTAAGAGAGGACTGTGATTCAATCATGTAATTTAAGTTGAATATGTACTATTAATAACTAATATAAAGAACCACACTGAGAAGTGAAAAGTTCATGAGACTGCTGTCTGCTCTGTATATTGTTTGTACTCAAAGGGCTGAATTTCAAGCAGTGCTCCGAGACACAGTCGCTGTCAGGACATTTTGATAAAAAGCTTCTTTTCTTTTTAAAGAATTTGACTACAGGCATGTAATTATCATCATGGCTTAATTTGTACTTGGCTACAGATTGTTTGAGGTCTAATAGCAATGAGTTGCAAGAATATTTTTTGAGATCCGCTACAGACTTGTCGTGCATGTAATAGTTTAGTTACATTCCTAAAGGGAGAGCTACTGAGTTAATGCATTTGCTCACAAAGCAGAGGACTGACCTGGGGTCACAGAGGAAGTCTGTACTCTCTCCATCAGCTCTCCACACCAGCCACTCTCTAAAGGAGGGGTGGCAAAACATGCGTGTCTTGTCCCGCCGTTTGATGAGGAAGCAGGAGAGCAACTCCATGCGTTGTTGGAAGTCCTCCCATGGCAGCTCCCCTTGGATGAAGCCGGCGTTGATGGCCTGGAACAGCTGCTCATCAGTCATGGGGTGCAGTGAGGCAAGCGCCACATTGAGGATGGGCAGTGAGCGCTCAAAGGCTGAATTGGTCATGAACTTCATGTTGCACTGTAACTGGTAGAGCTCAGCCAGCGAGACAGGCACAACTTTGTAGCTGGCACTCTTGATAACCAGGTGGCCCCTCTCAAATAGATCCAGGGTGAGTTTGAGATACAGGTAGGAGCCCTGGCTGCGCGAGATCAGGTGGCTGCTGAGCTTGCCAACTGTGATTGGGTCGGCCTTGCCGTTCAGGCTAATATTGTTCATGATATCCTTGCTGCCATTGATGCGGTACTGGATATATGCATTGAGGTCGTTGCTTATCTCTTTGTTGTCAGAGAAGTCATCCAGGGAGATCTCGGAGAAGGGCAGGAGGCTGGTTATCTCCTATGGAGGAGACAAGGTAAAGACGTAAGAAGATATATTTGCTTCTGCTTAATTTCCTTCTCATTGCAATTTAGCCTGTATTAATATAAAAATGTCCCAATTAAATCTAAATACCCAAATAACAATATGTAATTTTCTAGTTAGTCTCTGCAATATAAACCGTATTCCTTATGAACACAATAGACAAATAGAAGAATTGTGGCTAAACGTATTCTTCACATCCTGAGACCTGCCATTTGAAAAACATTCCGCTTGTGTGCGTTCGCAATCAGAGGACTGTCTTCGAGCAGTAGGGGAGCCAAGACATTGAGCTATCAGGCCAAAGCAGACACTTGTTACTGTTGGAAATGCGGCTGCAAGAAAAAAACAGGACTAGGAAAGTGAGTATTCAGAGGCAGGAGATAGATGATGGAGATAGATGGGTGGTGGGGAGGGGAGGGGAGGGGAAGGGGCGACAGGAACACTTCTAGAAGAGGTCTGAGCCAAAGCTCACATTTCAATCTATGTCCTGGGGGTTGGAGAAATCAATGCACCTTAATCCTCCAATCCTCTTCCTGTCTGAGGCTAGAGAAACATTGCCTCAGTGAGATAAGACTTCTCTCTTCCTCATCATGACAAGGTACAGCAAACAGACACACAAACACATGTATCCACCCATGCACAGAGTCACTGAGATGCACCGATCATAATCCCTGAGGGGGCTCAAGTGCCAGCAACACCTCGCAGATAGGCCAGATATTAGCAAGCAAAGGCCAATATCCTGTGCCCTACCTCCTTTGTGAAATCCTATTTGTTTGCTCAAAGTGCAAAACAATAATGTGACACTTTCATGACACCTCTGCGCACAAATATGATGCCATGGTTGCAAAGTGAGTAGCATTTTTTTTCCTGGCTTCCATTGAAGGAAGGGTATTATGTGACCTTTCAAATGCTAAATGAATGATTTGTCCTTTTTATCTACTACTCACTCGCACAATGTTCAGAGTTTGCGACACAAATTCTCTTCAATTAAAAACAAAACTGCTTCAACCTGTCAATCATAGCCCTTTCACAGAAATGTTTTAAGCAAATTACAATGTGTGCAGTCAACTGGGACATCTGAAAAAATCTTTCCACACCATAAACTGATCCTGACAAATTAATAAAGGTGAATACATAAGAGCAGAATACGAAATGTCAGAGTTACAATAATATTGATTTAGCACATCCAGAGAGCCTTGGCATGAACCAAACATTAATTCTGGCTTGCAGCTGCAGGATATAAACGAACGGAATTTGAATTTGGTTTGTAGTGCAGTGCATACTGATGGACACTACCGCAGCCTGGCTTCTGCCCGAGCATTAATAACTTGATTTCTGGATGTCAGTCAGTCACATTATTATCCCAGGCTCAGAAGAAAATCTGCCATCGCATGTCAAAGCCTCAGCTATCGGCAGTGTGAGTTCAACACATTCCCAGCACATCTCTGTAACTGGTCGACCTAGTGTCACTTTCCCTCCAAGCTAGTCAGCTCAAAGTGACTGACTGCTCCTTCCCCGCCATGCTGCCTTAATTCCCGGGTCACTGATACTTCAGTTCCTTCTTGAATGTTCCTAGATACGCTTGGCAAAAATGACTCTGTAGAGAGTATAGCGTGACAAGGAAATGCAGCTCAGGGAAGCCTTTCAACTCTCACAGTTGTCAAAATATACAGGGTTTGACGCATGTTTCAGTGAGAGCATCAAGAAGTGACAGAGGACTGGACTTGAGGTTTGTTACATTCTAAAATTGTAGAAACTAGCTAACCTACTGTAATAAGCCAATTAGAACTTAACCCAAGCTGCTTAATTTAAAATGTTTATGATGATGACAATTCATTCATATTCCAAGAACATATATATACCGATCAGCCATAACATTATGACCACAGACCGGTGAAGTGAATAACACTGATTATCTCGTTATCATGGCACCTGTCAGTAGGCAGGTTATGTTAGGTGCATTGTAGTTTGCTGTGTAGCCACAGACCAGTCAGGGTTTGTCACCATAGTGTTTGTAAATTTTACTTATGAGCTCTTCCTTACCAGTAAATTGACCCGGACAGTGACCACCAGTTTAAGCCAGGGGGGGAACTTGGCAATGATCTTAGTGATGAAGGAGGCAATGGTGTCTCCGTAGTCAGGCTTATGAAACTCAGCCTCGTTCAGCCCGTCTATCAAGATAATGTGGTCCTCCTCTGGAATCCTCCGCTCTGGGAACATACACACAATAACCAACAAGGGTAAGACAATGTGCAGTGAGGAACAGCTCATAACCGTATTAGCTAAACTAAACTGCCCGTGGTGATTGTGCAGAGAGGCATCTTGTTTCAATGCAGTAACTCAACCCTCTCTCAGTGGTGCGGTTAGAGTGAGTGGTAAGATTCATCAACTACACGGCCACTTCTCACACTTCACTCCCTGCTAAAATGTCAAGTTACATTTGCTCTGTAAAGAAAACATTTAATACTTTCAGTAGCAGCTGGTTGAGTGACTCTGGGAAATCAGACAGATTCTGTGTTATCATAAGTTTGTAAAAGCCTTATTTGACATTCCCATAATATTTGCAAGTTGAAGTGTCACCTGACACAGCAAATTAAATGAATACTTTGTTTACATTACATTAAAGTTATTTGGTGGAACCTTTTGTCCAAAGCAACTTACATTTTATCCTATACACATGCACGTCCAACAGAATTTAGTCACATATATATGTACCAAAATGATAAGGATGCCTGTCAACACTTCTCAGAATGATAAGTGCTGTGTCATCTAAAAAATGTTTTCTATATTATACATTTCCTGGAGTACTGTGGAGTAACATACGGCTGTTTAAGAATAAAACAGGAAGAAGCCTGCAAACATGAAATATTGACATATTATATAATAGTGTTTTACCTTTACGAAGGTTGGCTAGGGGCTCAAGGACTCCCCTCCGGAAAGCGGCCATTGGGTCTTGGACACAGGAGCGCAGACTGAGCATGCTCTGCAGGTGGGGCTCTTTCAGCAACAGCTCCCGGTATGCACTGAGCTGATGTGCTCTGCACAGCAGGGCAGCAATGCTATGTACAAACTCTGGAACCAGGCAAGTGTACGTGTTATCCGCCTGGCAGTAGTGATATGCAACCACCTGGAACACAAAGTGAAGGGGGAAAAACAGATAAACGAAGAGTTATTTCAGACTTAAGAAGAATTAACGACATGTTAGAGTAATAAATGAAAAGCGTAAATTAGGTTAGGCTTTAGTAATGAAAAATATGCAAATCTGGGAACATTCAATAACCTCAAAGCATTTGCAGAAGCCAGAAGCTCTTGTTGACAATTTTCACATTCGGTGGATATAGTGTTGAGTCTGATGCCTTTTTACAGCCTCCATAAAGCCACATATTATCTCTTCAACCAAGTTAAGAACATGACTTTATCCATCCTTGTCTACACAGAAAAGATTATAAAGTAACCGGGCAATGGCTGACCACCTCAGATAAACTCTACTATAAAAAGGAACCAGTGGATCTCAGATGGAGTTCTAAAAGAAGGATCCTCTGTGTCTGACCAGGTTGCTGAAATGTTTAAGGAGGTCTGATTAAGAAAAAAAAGGAGGGCCAGGGATGGGGAAGAAGGCAAGAGAGGTGCCCTGAGGACGTATGACTCTGTTCTAATTACAGTCCAACCTGGAGGAGCTGACACACTTCCAGCAGGAGGAGGGCAGGTGACCTGTTCCTCCGCTGGCACTACCTCTGCTGCTGCTGCCTATAGCTCCATCAACAATAATGACAAGCTTCTGGAAAAGTAACTGACTAAAGCTTTTTTTTTTCTGAGGTGGCACGGAAGGCTTGGTCCAAAGTAGATTGTTAGGTAGGAGACAGACATTTTTGCTTAACCTCCTTCTTCAACTTTTACAGCAATTTCATGCGATGCATGACTCAAATCCTTCCTGTTGAATCACGGCAGTCACACGGATGTGCATATTATTGCAGGAACAAATTCTGGTCTGGCAAATCCTCTGCTATATTGTATATACTGTAATCTGGGGACTACAGTGGCTTTTAGCTGAAATGTAGGATGAAAGTAGCCTGATAATTAGACTGAACTGGCATTTCACTGAAATAACAAAGACGTTGACAGTGATTTATCAGTTTGAAACGAGGCTAGGTAGGAACAACGAAAACATGAACTTTCAACACCAATCCAGAGCCTCATGATGCCGGTGATCTAAGAGAGGACTGTGATTCAATCATGTAATTTAAGTTGAACAAAAGGAACTTTGTCTATGGCACATTTTACCCCTATCTATCACCACAATATCAAGTAGTTGTCTCCAGATGTGCATGCTTTACAAAAGTGACTAAATAAGGTGTGGCTCTGCAAAGCTAACGAGGTAAGAAAGGTAGGTAACTCAGTGAATATTTAGCTGAGTCTAAATGCACCTGAAAAGGAAGAAAATGATCTGAAGTTGTATTTTTTATATAGAGGTTTCTACAAGTAAAAAATACAACAGCCTTTAACTACCATTAAATTACATTAAATTACATTTGCTTTACATATCATCATAAAAAAAAAAACAGAATAGGAACTGAATTAAAGCAACTGGTTCACATATATTAAAAAAAAAACATCAAATATTACACTACACAGAGGGATTTGGTTTGGTGAAGTTTGAACTTTTTACATGTTTCCCAAGCCATGATTGCTCAGCAGTTAAGTGATCTGTGATTAATTACACACAAAGAACAGGGCTGTGATGTGATGACTGACCTTAAAAGAACACAATACTCCAGTCAAACAACTGGGAGAAAACAGAGACTGTGGAAGACTTTTCTCTTGGGGCGTTTCATGTGTCACACAAATTGAGGGCTTTGTTAGAGAGACGCGATAACAAAGCAACAGATGGAAGCTGTGAAATTACGTTTAGTAAATACTGTAAATTAAAGTAATCTGCTGTTTATATAAACACAACAGCTTTGGATGGGTGCCTGACAAGAGACTGCAGTTAGTGTACGAGTAATATAGACTACAGCTTCATCAATGAACAATAATCTCAACAAATGATGTAATATTCTGCAGTACTTCATCTACCGGCACAACAATGACTTCACTGTTGAGAAACAATGCTTAAAAAATGTGTCATAGGAGTAAGACATAAAACCTGCAATAAACCATAAAATGTAATGGCCTCAGTGCCCCTGTTATGAGACCACTTTTAAATCAATGATTAAAAAGAACTGACAGAATTTGACAGAAGCTGCTCAGTGTTGCATCAGTATTCACACATCACAGGAACAGAGCCCCTGTGAGAGCGCCTGTTGGAAACACTTTACACAATAATTGGTTTCAGGGATATTGCTTGGGTTTCATAGACATTCAGATGAGCCTCACAGGCATAAAGTCAGCTGTCTGGTGCATGAACTTTAGCGTTCCCATAAGCAGAGAAAAACTGCACAGTCGCTGTCTTGCGTCCCATTTCACAATTGACGAGACATCCATGACAGGGCAAGAGTGTTGAACCCCTGAAGGGACGCCAGGATATAATCAGTGACATTAAACATGAGGACAAAGCAAGATCAATGACAGAGTCCGGTGAAAGAGTCCCACTAGACAGCTGTGCCACCCATCAACAGAACTGACAACCCGCCATCACAATGGTATTCAAATCAAGTGAATGGCATTGTCTATCAAAATTATTCACTGAAACACAATGGTCCCCCATCTTCCTTGTTGAAACAACTCTCAGCAGGGAAAGCAATGCCACAGTTATAAAACTCCTCTGAAGGTTTCAGTCAACTTCCAAAATGTACTTAGCATGCAGGTATTGCATGGTAAGCCACCCATCACTGGTGTGCACTCAGTGGTGCTGTTTCATAAACGCATGAGAAAAGGTTTAGTCAGTAGTCACGAAGGGTGCAGGAGAGAAGAACAGAAGATACGTTTCTGCCACTGAAATTATTCCATTATGCTGATACAAAAAGATTAAGATTTGATATGATTAGAAACTCATTGACAAAAGCGCACCACTATGACAGCATCTCCAGAATGTGGAGCCAATAATTATAAAACCAGAAGACAGCTGCAAGCAGCAACTCCACGCACCGCGCCAAAGTGAATTAAGTAGAGAACATTTCAGACAGGTACAGTGCTGACTTGTCTGCACACTGAACAATTTTGACCATAATCGGAGAAAGCATTGTAGAAATGTGGTCCGACTCTGTTTGTGTCTTTGCTGCCAACTCTGTCACAGACAGGTGGTCTACAATAATGACAGTGTTGCTATCTAAAATGCAGGAATGTTGTAGCTGTTCACTTGCTACTTTAACAAACTTAAAAGCCTGTTTTATATTGAAAAAGCCCCTTGTTTGCCTCTTTCACCAGTAATACATAGTAATACAGGACCTTTTATTGTAGAGATTTTATCTAACTCAGGTCAGCTATATTAGATCACAGCTAATGTTTAAAGGTATCTAACTGTTCTTAGATACCTAAAATAATCCCAAATATGCAGACTTTCACAAAGAATGCAAAGGCTGGGACTAATGGTAAGGTCTCTTCTTTCTAACTCCACAACTTCACATATTTTTCATTTTCAAGTGGTCTGCAGCCCCAACTGAAGATCACCTCAAGTGACATCACTAGAGATAATTTATCAGATTTCAGGCAGCTCCACAAAAGGCTTTATTCAACTTTTTTCACATATATCCTTGTACTGCCAAACACCTGTAACCATGCTTTGATGTGGAAAATTAATGCACCATGAACCTGTCTGACTTTAAAGTCATTACCAATCTCTCTTATTTCCATAAGATCATCTCTCTACTGTTGGTTGTCCAATAAAGGTTTAAAGTGCCTCCCAAAAGGGAACAAAAACTGTCTTCTGTGCAAACAATAGAAAGCTACAGACCTTAGACACCGTTTTACATGTGTCGCAACTTGTGCTGTTTAATGAAACATAGTTAGAGATGAAAGATACAGCAGCTACAACTTAACCTTTAAAGGGTGTGAAAAAGACTTGACCTGAAGTAAATGTCAGACTGCACTATAAGAAAAACTGTGCTATTTAGGACAAAAATTCTGATTATACAGTGAGTGTGTTCCCATGGCATCGCAGAGAAAGACCCTGTTTTCACCCGACACAATGCAAATGTCTTCCATCTGTGAGCCTAAAGACCTGAGCCTAAGTTTTCTATCTTCCCGCTTCCTCGCAGTCTGACTGCAGTACTGACATGCTGTGGACATTAATATTGCTTTTCGTGGTCAGGTCTTAAACTACGCTTACTCCTTCTCAAATCAAACAAGCCTGTGATATTAAGGTCTCTGAAAGACCAATGGTGCCACTGTCTTTCATAATGTCAGCAGATCGCATATTTCATAGGCTGAATATCAAACAAATGAACATACACAACCATAAATCAAAATACAAACACATATAAACATAAATCAACTGAGCTGAGCCGGTATCAGGCTTCTGCAGCGCATCTCATACATACTAAAACCAACTCTGCACACCATGAACATCTTTGTAATAAGGAAGAGGATCACTGGCAAGAACACACAGGGGGAACTGCAAAAAGGGCAGATATATACTGTCCAAAAAAGAGAGTTTTTTAAGGATAAGTGAGACGATCTTTTCTTCTCCATTCAGGTTTCTGAATAAAGTGATTTCTCTCGAATGCTGAGGGACAATATTGGCTAAAGTTGTACCTTTGCAGCCAGGCGTTTGACAGCCTCCTCCCTACGTCGCTGCATCTCGGGGGTCCCCGGGCAGCTGTTGGTCCTCAGCGTATTGGTAGCACTGGAAGGTGGAGTGGGCTGCGGTGGCTGGCTGAGAGGAAGCTCAGTGCTTGGTCCCCCACCACCTGGAAGACACAGACAGATACACTGTCACATATGTATGTAGACATTTAATAAATGTAGACTAATGTGTTAACAAATGAGCATGTCATTTAACTTTTATTCAAGTATTATGTGACGGATTAGCAAAAGTGTTTTTTTATGTTAAGGCAGATAAGGCCATATTTTGTGAAATCAGTTTAAGAGTATTTAAGGAGATATGATTTTATATTGTTCTTGGATATATCCTCATACACTTCCACTAAGGACAAATACTAACATTGATTACTTTTAGGGGAGGCACTGGGACTGTTGGAGGCGATCTGGCGCATGCGGCCTCCGTGGCAGCTCAGCGCTACTAGCCGGGAGATAATGGCTGTTTTCCCATAACCCACGCTGCCCACCACTACAGCGCCATGGTTCTCTGTAGACTCGCTGGCCTTCAGGACATCTTCCAGCTGCTGAAAGAGCCAATCTCGGCCCACGAACACAGAGTCTGTGGTGATGCTGGGCACCTCAAACAGCAAGGGCTTGAGCATGATGTCCATGGGTTTGTAGGGAGCGAAACGCGCTGTGGGAAAGGGATAAGAAAGAAACAAATTAGAATTAAAATTGTGTCATTATTTGTCTTGCAAAAAATATGCAGTGTCAGAGATACTGCCTTTTAGACAAAGGCATGAAACATGCGTTAGTTTGCTTTTGGAATGAATCCCACTATCTGTCAGCAATACTAAAAAAGGTTTTCATGTTGAAACATCAATCATTTAACTGTAAGCTCTTCTGCCGCCTCTGAATGATGTGCCAATAACACAACCACACAATGACAACACTGAACCTTAGTTCAGCCTGGATTTATCCCAGAATAAATTCCTCTTCTATCCTTTAAAGACAAACATGCATACACTGCCATGTAACTGTATACCACTTTTTGAGAAATGTTCTTCCAGAGTGTGCCACATTCATCAAAAAAAAACCTGAACACTGTAGTCTTATAAATGTGTATTTTTTTCAATGTCTGCTTTAGCTTGGACAAATGTAAGTGGAATCACAACGTAAGTGGACATGAAAGAGGACTCTCAATCTGGTCCACTTCAGCACTAATTAGATCTCAGAACACTTGTTCACTCAGGAACTCGTTTAAAGCTCTGATCCTCTGAAGCTCTGATGGTGCTTTTACAACGATTACTCATACCTCTGTTCTACTAAAAATAACCATACCTTTGGTCTGAGCATTTTTATTAGCTTAACAAAAGCGTTTGCCACATTTTCCCATAAACATTTAGATTCTTTTAAATAAGTTGTTTTTTTTAGCTTTTGTGTTCTAAATCACAAATCTTGGATACTTAAGTTTCCTTGAAGGCAATAAGACAGGATACCTTTCTGTTCCTGTGCCCAACTTTAGTTTAAGTTGTTTTTATACTGAAAAACTTACTTTAAATATATCACAAGTAATGGAAAAGATGCAATTAATAATTCTACGTTGGAAAGACTGTTTGCAGGATATAGGACAAAGAATGAGGTGTATTCTGAATGATTATTACATGTTCTTCAGTGTAATGATTACATTTGACATGTGAGTGTAATTTGTTTTTACAAAAAATGACAATTTTTGTCCTATTGTAGTTCTAAATAGGACAGAAACATTTGCCTTACACAGATTTGCAGATACATGTGAGTTTTAATAAATATATTTATTATTAGAATATTCTGTTTGACCTGACCTGTTGTATCGGCTATGGTGGTGTGTCTTGCCCACACACCTCTACTACGAGAAAACAAACCATATGTAATTGCTTCACTCCCTTAAGTTTAGAACAGTGACAGCAGTTTAAGACTGTAACTTTAAATCATGCAACTGTCTGAAGTCCCAGGCAATAATTAGAATAACTAAATACATGCATACAGACAGTATAAAGTCTGAACAGACATAGGCTATTCTTGGTGTTTCTTCTGCAGAGATATAAAAATGAATCCACTGACATGATGCTTCTGTATCAACTTCATGTTTAAAGAGGTGTGGAAATGGAAGAGGTCGTTTTTAAAAGAGGGTTAAATAGTTTGAGTATATAATGATGTCATATTAAATTATTCATATTCTCATCAAATATTCACTCTGTGGGATTTCTCTCAGTGAGACTGAGGATTCAAAACATATAACCAAGATAAAGGCTTGTGAGCAAAGGAAATCTTACATGATTTTATCTACAGAGCTAAATGTCTGCAGGAAACATGCTTTTTGATGGTACACTGTGGCATTAATATAAATCATTGGGACAGTGTTAAATCAGTGTTTATAATACATACTGCAAGTATTTGGACAGTTTCATTTGTGGTTCTGCACTTACACACACTGGATTTTTAAATTAAACACTGACTATGAGATTAAAGTACTGACTTAGTTTTTATTTGAGGGTGTTTACATCCACCTCAGATGAACTGTGCATGGATTGCAACACATTTTACACATAGCTCTAAACAGTATAAAGAGCTACAATTCCCACACCGTTAATCTAATATAGATGTGACTACACCAAACACCATTAAAGCTGAAACACAGCACTTTATCCTCATAGCAGCTGTCACTGTTTCATTTGAAATCCAATGTACTGGAGTGGAGTCAAAACAATGAAAAACATGTCCAAATACTTACAGACCCCACTTCACATTCTTCAGTATACTCCAATATTACCATGCCTTTGTTCTAACTGAATATGAGTTTCTTTTAATAAAACAGTTCTTACCATTTTACATTGTACTATATACGACTGACAATAGTGCAACATAAATGTATTAGCTGAATTGTTTTGGGTTTTTTCCTCTGGTTGATGTTGTGTATCTACATCGATAACTCATAGCACAGTCACCTTTAGAGTCCTGTGGTGGCCTTCCTCCTGTATTATGCCAGGGTAGGCGAATGGATGTCCGCAGGGGGGTGTTGCGCTGTTCATCAAGAAAGCTCAGGTCTTCCAGCTTTGTGGAACTGGTTGCTGTAGACAGACAAACACGGAAATAAAGAAAAAATGAAGCAGACGCTTTAGTACATCGACTATAAAGACTAAGACAGAAACACACACAAGAGTCAAATTTTGTAGCACATTTGACATCTCTGAGAGAAGGTGAGTGAGTAATAGGCAAACCAGTACTCTCTGACATTTGTAGTTTGCTTGAGGCAGTGTGTGCAGGTACCAGTATACTGTAGCAGAAAGAATAACAATAACCCTAAGTCAAGACAGAAACTCTCTCTTTATCTTTGATTTGAGCTGACAGCTACACACAATATAGCAGTGAGAGGTCTGTCCCCACAAACACCCCCGCTGGGATGTACAAAGAGGGCCTATTACCTTTACCGTTCTTAAAAAAAACAACCAATTGGAGACAGCTATAGAAATATATATATAGTTACAGGCTGACTGTTATATTGTTAAGAAATGATTCATCACTGTCAACGACTTGTAATTTCAGGACATTTCAATGTAATTTTACCACCATAATGCAGAACAAACCATGATATTTAAATCAGCGCACAAACATTCAAGAATAGGGGAAAACAGCATGATGCATTAGAGAACAGCATCCTAATTACTGTTAATGTTATGCTCGTTCTGCAGAAAAGAAACTATTCTAGTATAGGTTAATCTTTTAGCATCTTAAATATAATGGACCTAGAAAAAGAGGTTTTGAACCACCAAGTGGAGGATGTCTCCTTCTGAAATTAAACTCTATGGGTGAACTACTTGATGAGCCAGTGAAAACAACGTAAACCCTGTCCGAACTACAGCACACAGTCTGTAAACATAATAAAGATGTGCATTAGTGAAACAAGGCCTCTCTTCCACTTGCTGTTCACTGTTCAACAATTTTATCACCATGGTGATCCATGCTCTCTTGGCTCTGTTGAAGAGCAGAATCAAAGCCTCTGCTTTCTACTTTAGCAGCCTCAGCTGGCAGAGACTGTCATAAACACTCAACTCTTCTCTTCACTCCCTCTCCTCCCTCACTTGGTCGCTAACTTACTCTCTGGAATGTCCCACTAATTAAAACTTGTCTGCTGACAACAGACTCACTGAGGAAGCTGCCATCAATACAACTTTGACTGGAATTAAAGAAGGCCCTCGTGATTACTTTTACTGCAGTGGATGTTGCTTTCACAATTAACTATAATGGACAAAAGCCGGACTTATAACGAACAAAGTAAAGAAATAAACATAGATGAACACATAATTTGAAATCCATCAAAGCCATACAGCACTTATACTTGAGCAAACCTGATTCTAAAGCTAAACTGAATAGCTACTTACATCCAACAGCAGAGCCAGGAAGGACAGTGGGAATTCTCAAAGCCCTCCCCTTGTCCCCAGCATGGAATTTACTTGGGCAGGCATACAGGCAAGTAGGCAGGGTGCAGACCCTCAGCTAAATCTCTGGAGAGTGCTCCCAGCGGATGAGCTCACCGAGGGCACAAAAGCGATTCCTCTGCCCCAGTGCTCCCATGCAGGCACACTGACAGCATTCAGCTGCTGAGCAGAGGGCTTGGCTGCCCCCTCTCAAGCGCTCAGCCAGTCATAGCATCCACAGCGTTAGGCACTCGCTTAATGAATCCAACGCTTGCCAGAGTGTCACCCTCCCAACACTCGCTACAAAAATGCCTACACCTCTGTCCGTGTGCTGCAGGTATTATCACGCACACACACAATTTTGGTAAGTAAGCAGCAGAGGGTGAAAAAGGGAGCAAATTGGAGGAAATCTAAAACCAAGAGATTTAGTCTCCAGTGGCTGACTAGTTTGTAATGGGCAGCTACTGTAGCTATGCAGAAAAGAGGTGGAAAAAGCAGTAGATGCACAAATAAGTACATGTAAAAATATGACATGGATACTGTGGTGGGTGGGAGGTGGGGGTAAGGGAGATGTGTGCAATGATGAGAGAAGAGAGAAGATAGACAAAAAATCAACTCTATGCAGCAAATCGCCACTGAAGCACAATACTGACACGTGGAACACAGGAAGAAGTCTTTCTCTTTTTTTTTTGTCCTCTGATTTCTTTAAGAAGTGGAAAATGCAAGAGCAACATTGAACCTCATTCTACACCAGGCCCATGGGTCCAATAAGCAAAGACTGAAGGAAATACTCAGTTGGACTTGCTTAAGTGGTTTAAATGCACACACTCAATCATATCTCTTGTTATCCATGATTCTTTCAAGGCTAAGAATTCCCACAGGAAGCCTTCATTCCCCTCAACCCCTTATTTCAATTCAGTTTCTGCCCTCAGTCTCCAGATTCCTTTCTATTCTTGCACATCTGTACTCATTGATAAAACGCACATATGATACCTTGAAGTCTGTGCTTGCAGTGACTTTGACACATTTGTGCAGCTTCAGACTGTATTCTGATGAAAATGTGGTTCTTTTTTCCTTGGGCAGGTCTGCCCTTTGAATCTGTCAGTTCTGTGTTTCTCATGACAGAACAGAGAAGAAGGGTGAGCTCCTCTGCTCCAACCACTGCCCCCCTTATCTCCTCGACTTAGCTCTGCTCTCGTCTTCATCAATGGATACAATCACTACATCAACTTGCCCACCTTCTCTCCTTTTCAAGTTGCAGGGGCTTCATTGTAACCATTGTGTGACATTGTATGAGTAAGCGTGAAAGACAGTTTTTTAAAAGAGTAAGGCTGGAAGTTCTGCTCGGTCGCTCTAAAATGCAAGGCAAAATATTTGGTTGCTGTAATACAGATGGGAGTCTGATTCCCACTGTAATAAGTGTGGAGGCGAGAGAGACAAATTATCACTTTGATCAATTATCTCTGCATGATGTTGTAAAATTTACTTAATTATTCAAATAAAAACAGATATGAGAACTATGAACCTGGAAAACCTGATAGAAGAAAATAACATGACTTAGTCAAAATATAAAAAAATACCTCATTACCAGCTCTCCATCCCCATTAGTGATAACAGTGTTTCAGATTGTGTTGATTATTTTTTGTTGTTATTGGTAATATGTTTAAAAGGATATTTCAATTAAATTCATGCACACTGTCAGTGTCAACTTGCCTGTTTATGTCACAGACCTTTGTCAGGGACAATAATTAGAATTGTGAAGAATAATTATTCATTTTGGAGTTGACCAAATTTGCTGTGCTTTGATTGTATGTACAGGCATCTACAGGATCCTTTCTTTATTGTTCACTTGAGCTCGCCCCCGATGTTTGCCTTAAACTATCTGTAACATTAATCATCTATAAAACAAAACCTAAACAAACCTTCTGAAGGGTGAAGCTTGTTGGGAGTGGTGCACAGTCCAGGAGAACAAACTAGACAGACCTTGACATTCAACTCAGTGTAAAACAAACCCCAGCAGACTCACAGTTGTTGCTGGCCAGGTCTCATTAAAAATCAAGCCAAATATTATCAGAGCATTCAAACAACTTGCTGCCTAGGTTAGACACAATAATTCTACAACGTGGTGTGATGCAAGTATGATGCTAAGTAATTCAGTTCAATCACTTTCATAGAAATGTGCTTAGTGTAAAAACAGGTGTTTACAGCCTTGCTAGCAGCTCTGCCAGGCTGAACTTAGAAAGTAGTGCTTAAAACCAAATGCTAACATACAATGACAATGTTAACAATACTAACATCCTGATGTTTAGCAGGTATAATGTTTACCAAGTTCCCCGTCTTGGATTAGCATGCTAACATTTCCTACTTAGTGCTAACTCAATTTCCTTGAGGGAGTCATCCTAAAGTGATCAATAAAGTGAAGTCTAAGTCTAAGTCTAAGTCTCTAACAACAAAATACCACTATAGGGCTGCATCATATGGTAAAATAGAAAATCATACTGCAATTATTTTGGCAGTTTCACAACTAGTGGAAATGATAATTTTGCATCACAAATTAAAATTTCATTGACTATTAAAATTATAATGTGACATTTGCTTGACTCTGTAAAAAAACACAATTTTCTCTTACAAGTAGCAAGATTTGTAGACTAGAGCATCTCTGCAGCACTACAGTACTTCATAATACACTTACTTATAATATATTTAATATAGTACTTATAATGCTTTTTTTGTCACAAAGGTATTTTATCAAAAGATTGCAGCTTCTGCGATTTGGATATTGCACTTGGCCAACCTGCGATTTTGATCATATTTTCACTCATTGTGCAGCCCCTACAAGTTTGGCTATAAAGCATATACTTCTGAAATAACTATAATCTGTATTGTACTTAAAAGCACAATTAAGAGAGAGTAGCTTTAAAATACATTTTCCACTGGAATAGCATGCACAACTTGAAACACTGAGCCAAGAGCTACAGCTAGGAAGAAAAGAGACCTCGGAGATCAAGATATACATGCCGTCATAACAGTTGCATAGTTCCTTGACAGCTATTACATAATTCTCAATAGTGGGATGCTCTCAGTCAAACTTAGCCAGATGGCCATTCGGTGGCAGAGGGTAGTTAGTTAACACACTGTCCCTTTGAGCCTGGGTATCTGGCAAGTTCTGATCTGTAAATGGGGTGCCACTGCAGAATTTTAAATGGTTCTTCAGAACTCAAGCAGATTGATCTCTGCAACGTTTTTTATTTTGCTCCTGCTGTGACATAAAGGCACCAGCAATTCTCTGAGAATGTGACCTTTTGAGAGAGCTGGAGGATATGGATGGGTTATCTGTTCTTTTCGCTTTCTTTTCAATGTGTAACTAAACGGATCAATGTCTATATAAAGCTGGAGGCGGAAGAGAATTCCATGGTTACCTGAAGACATCACACTACACTGACAAAAAGGGGTTGACACTGTCCAAAAATTACAGCAGAGATTATTGTCTCAAAAACTGGAGAATACACAAGCTTGCAGCCCATCAGATAAAACAATTACATCATGACTTCTTGTTACAATACTACAGAGACACTACAGCATACCAAATATAAAAAGGCACAACTTGTCTTTATGCTGCTGTACTGCAGCACTGCACAGTTTGAGATACCTGATTTTTTAATTTGAGGAAATAACTGTCTGGCCTTCACAAATATCACAGATTGTGTTTGAATGGACCAGCTGGTGATGATGACTTACATCTTTTTAATAAATCCCAGATTTGCACTCCAACCTTACCTTGTCACTGTTATCCAAGGCTTTGATAGAGGAACAACTTATCCTTGAATTTGCTTGTCTGTAATCATAGTCTAACAAAGGATATTGGATCAACTATCATCTGTAAAGTTATCACAGAGAATGAGTTTTTCCCAGAAGAACAGAGGACTTTGGAGTAAAAACAAACATTGAGTATGTAATGTACCTCAACATGGCTCAGACCACAAAGCTGAATAGCAAAACACCACAGATGTACTGTAGCACCATTCCTGAGCCACAGTGACCCTAACTCAATCTCCCTGTCTGAGCAACCCGACCACAAGCAGCTCAAGCTAAGATTTCAAAACCATGGAATTCCAGCGGCCAGAACTAACATGGCCCTTTGACTCTGTAAGCCTTTTTAAAAAGCCTAACACGAATGACTCAAAAATAGAATTCTTATTACCTAAGTATAATGAAGAGTGAGGGTGGCAAAGGACAGAAGATACATTAAGGGACATTTTGTTAACCATTTTACAAAGCACAATGCATTAACCTTTACTGGTGTTGCAAAATTTTGAAGTGTCAGTGTGGACAAAAGGTTTGTGTTACTAATGTTTTGACCATCTAGCTGCCTAACGCTACTGCTCAGACTAAAACATGAGGTCCACATTGTTCATGCTATCATCATAAAAAAAAACTGAAACAATTTCCAACACAAAATGGAGATAACCTTATCATATACAAAATATATGGTCATTATCTCTGTTTAATTGTTGACTGACAACACCATTTCAGGGAAATAGTCTGACTGATATACAACAATTTAATACAATACCTAAGAAAGCAGTATTCTGAGTGCTTTTGCATTGTCATATCAGGGCATAATCAGTGAACAATTTAGAAATAAAAGGTCTATTTTCATTCCAGTTCACCATATCGGCCGCCATATCTGTAATCAGGGAAATTCTCCCCTCCAAAATTGGTAACAAATATCCCAAATCGGCAGAGCACCAATATTTAGTGATACTATAATCTGGGGAAAATGTTTTACCAAGTCTGACCTGCATTATCGCATATTTATTTGATGGTTACACAATTTGACAGATAGATACTGAACTGAATCATGATGTATAAAACTGTATAGAAAAGAAATAAGAATTGTCCTTGAATCAGATACTGTCAATGAAAATGAATCATTGTTAAGACAGCCCATTACATCCCTAGCAAAAAATGGTTCTTTGTTGAGAGCCGTCTCAGCAAGCTTTTAATTCTGGGCTGTAGACAGAGGGCTGCATAATCAAGGGTGCTGTGAGGACATGAGAACATTTTTTCCCCATATAGGTTTTCTGAAAACACAAAAAAGGCCAGGAGAAAAAAAGACAATCACATTTCTTGGGCTTTCTAAAGTATGTATCCCACACAGCCCTTACATGTGGTCAGTTATGACCTTTAAAACAGGGTATGTTGATATTAAATGGATGATAAATGTCTGTGGTGCCCGTTGAGGTTGCCTACGTGACAGCTTTTTAATGCTGCCTTACACAATGTGCGAGAAAATATTGTCTATGAAGAATGTTGGCCGAGATAGTTCCTTAGAGGCAACCGACTAATGATGCAATTACAAACTGCTCCTGAAGAAGCATCTGAATTCAGCTCTGTCAACGGTGACAGGTGGTGCAGGCCAACATTTGTGCAACTCGCCACAGCACATGCAGGCTCGACACAGTGCTGCTTGAGTTCCCACAGCAGCCCAGGGACAGGCAAGCCACAGTACGGGTGTGTGTTCACCAAGGCAGTGCAAATGACACTTCTCGGCAATATGCGGACATTCCTTCGACATACATAGCTAACATTCTAGAGGCCCCGCTATACACCCGTTGATTGGCATGAGACAGATGGACAAAATACATCCCTCTAGAAAATTTCGTCTTTGTGATATAACTCCCTCTCTTAACTGTCTGTTATAATTACCTCAATATTTCTTACTTTTTTTGAATTAAATAATAATGCAAGTATATTTTATATTTCTGGGTTGCCAGATGAAGTAACAATAAAACATTAAGGGTTTATTCCTGTCTACCTTCGGTGGAAAATAGTTTTCTATGAAAACTGGACAATTATCCATCCCTCCATTTTCACATATCACAGTCAAGGTGTCAAGGGGCTAAGTACAGTTGCCCACACTTTCTTTTTCACAGCTACACACCCCAGCTCTTGAGTGGGAAGCTCCTGAGGTGTTCTCAGACCAGGTGGGATATGTAATCCTCTCAGCATGTTATGTTATGAGTCTGCCTCAGGGTCTCCACCTAGTTGAATGTCTCCTTTACGCTTTCAGAGATGTACTGGCTCTTTTCAGCTTCAAGGAGCAACTCACTCTTAGGTGTCCAAGCTAAGATTCCTGGTTGCTGTGTGAACTCTTCAAACCTTTCAGCTGCTACTATGCTTGTGACCATAGGTGTTGGTTGGAATGTAGATCAAGTGTAAAAGAGAGAGCTTTGCCTTCATACCTATCTCCCTCTTCACCACGGCAGTCCCAGTATGTCTGCATCACTGACTACTCCACAAAAATCCATCTCTGGAACTCATCCTCCATCTTACTCTCACCTGTCAAGACCCTGAGAGACTTGCAGGCAACCGAAAGGGAGCAATCCACCGTTTTAAGGTAGAGTGCCATGGTACCAGACCTGGAGGTGCTAACTCTCATCCCAGGAGTATCAAATAAAAACATATTTACTCACACCCAAAACATACTGGCTCTATTTTTTGTTTGAGATATGTCATAGTGCCACATAGATCATTAGGTAGCTAGGTAACGACAAAGTGAGTGAGAAATGTGGTGGAAACGTATGATAGAACTATTACTACTTTGGCTACTTACTTTCAAAGCGAATAGGATAATTTATCTGCTTTTATGGTAAGTTTTGCACCAGAATTTTTAAGCAAAAAAAATCCAGCCATTATAATTCATTTCATGTTTGATATTCATGCTCTTACTTAATGTCAATCAATAAAGTAAAGGCATATTCACAACAGACACCTTCTTATCCAATGTGCTTGCATACAGAGCTTTACAACAGAAAAAAAAATATTCACAGAGGTTCTGCCTCTGCACTTATGATGAATGCATTTTTGTTTGTTTTGCACAATGGTATCTCCTCCAATAGTAGCTCCTTCTTGCTTCAGTAATTGCTTCTTTAGAAACACTACTTTTTATTGAATATAGTTTCCTTGGGCATCAACTGAAAAGACCCACTGTCCCTGGCACACACTGACACCAACGCAGATTGGTTTGGGCCATAAATGAAGCTGTCTCACCATGTCCTCGATGTCCTCTCCCAGGGCTTTGCCACACAGCATAAAATCTGAGGTGTGAATTCTGCAGGTCCCTAGAGGACAGGGCTGCATAACTATGACATCAGCCCATAAACTCTTGGAGCACACAGGAAGACGATCACCCTGGTGCTCACACGCAGACCAACACACATAAACAGTAAAATATTTTCTGGTCTGTTAGCTTTATGAGCCGGTGTGTGTCTGTACTGGTCAGGTTTATGTCAGCGGCAAAATAATGATATAAAAGGGTTTGGACTCATGGAACAATAGATTGGCCACTGAACAGGCATGTTCAGCACAACGCCATGAACCACTTTATGTTAACAATGTCAGCACAGATTCAACTGTGGGCTGTATAAACCCTATCAAAGTGCAAAAAATCAGTGGACATTGTGTGAAACACATACGTAAGCTATGCATATGTATACTATGTCTCAGAACAGGCAACAATGTACTATTTCTTCTGCTTCTATCTCTTGTACCCACTTCATCTTACTCTCTTAACATTAGTTAAAGAGAACACAGAATAAGTCGACTACTTTCACGAGATAAGTGGGCTACTTCTGGCAAGTTGAAGCCTTGTCAGACAAACATGGCACTTTTACATTACCTTACATTCAATTCAAAAGAGGAATCTGATCTACATGTCATCAAAGGGAAAGAACATGCTGTGGTAGTAAACATGAGTGAATAGTTATTGCTTTTCCTCAAGGTCAAACTCAAGGGAGGCATATTTTGCTGAAACAGTAAAGCAAGTGAACTTCAACACACGGGCAGCTGTTGCATCCAGGTGCAAGAGGTAAAACACTGTTTTCACTCGACATATTTTGGTTTTTAATTTGTTGTATCAGTCTTACATGTTTTGTTTTTTTAAAGCTTTGACTCATCTCTGTCTTGGCCACTGCTCTGACCTTAGTCCAGTCATGTTTTTATGGTTCTTTCTTCCGTTCTGCCCAGCCTGCTACTGCTTTTGTAATTTCCTATGATTTCGTTTCACCAATGGAATCATCTCCTTGTACAATAGAGTGCAATATACAGTCTGCTTTACAAATGGTTACCCTCAGCTCTGAACAGCCTTCACCCTCCCTTGAAGAGTGCTTTTTTACCATACAACTCATGCTCTCCTCTGCAACTGCTGTAACAAGCAAACATCCTTTTTCTTTATATTGCTGTTATTGCTAGCATCTTGTCAGCCTAACAGCAAGCATGTGCAACATGTTCCAATGAGGATAGAATAAGATAAACATCATGTGATTGTAAGTAGAGTTGCAGACTACATTGCTGTTGATTTCACAGTTCACTTACACATTCAAATTCAACAATTGTCCTTGGTGGACATCCTAACACACCTGAAAATAATTATCAAATACTAGTTCAACCATGGCATTCAGTGAGGGCTTGATTTTTGCTGTTCTTTCTCAACTCAGCTTTGGACTTAAAAGTTTAAAAGTAAGATTTAAAACTGTATGGCTGTGTGTGTCACAACAGGGCCAAGGTCAAAAGCAGCAACAGCAAAAACAGAGGGAGGCAGTGAAAGGGAGATCTGGGAATGGAAAAGGGGGGAAAGAGAGAGGGGGGAAAGGGGGCAAGGGATATCAACAACTGTGACAGCTGTGTGGATATGGCGAGCTGAGCCATAACAGGGAGGTACCAGGGCAGGAATGCAGAACAGATCAGCCAGACAGTGGCTTGCGCTTAGGTCCGACATGGCAAGCAGAGCCGAGGTACAACATACAACAGCTGCCTGATCCCAAACTTCTGTCTTGATACCCCAATCCTTGTTGAAAAGCACAACCTGGCTTCTGAAAAACACCACCTTCTTATTCCTTCTAAATCTATACATGCTTTTTCCTGTCTCTGTATGTCACTTCCTTGGACTACAAATGACACAACACTAGCCTCGGGCACAGGTCATATCATAGCATGTCACAATCTTGATCTCACTGACTGGCAATGCAAGGCAGTGAGACACCAAGTGAGATATTACTGTCAGCAAAACAAAAGGTTACTAGGTTACAAGAATAAAGCTTCAGTAAAATGTTACATGTAATGCTAAATGAACGCACACACTCACTGAGGTAAGGTATACAGATACATTCCTTTCCCTCCTCTGCATGGAAGACATCCAGATGTCAAGAGCTCAAAACAAAAGGGCTCTTACCTGCTACAGAGTTTGGTCTCGGCATCATGAGGGAAGAAGATGTCTGCGGTGGGTATGAAAGGGGCCCCTCAGGTGAGTGACTTGGAGGCTGTGGTGCCCCTGCTGACTGCTGCTGCTGATGGTCTGTCCTGGATGGGGTGTCGGCTGGTGTTGCTGTGGCACTGTTGGAGTCTTCTTCGGCCACAGGAGAGCAGGTGTCAGCCCGCACACTCTGTGCCAGGCCATGACGCCCGCTGCCCCTCAGGCTGCCATCCTTACTCCACTCCAGGCTGGAGCCACTGCGGTCATCATTCTCCGAAGAACTAGTGATGGTGGCTGTGAGGAGATAGAGCAAGTGAGGGAGGTAAGATGATGGAAAGAGACAAGAAACTTGAGAATTATGTGCTTTGTGTGCTCTGAACATTTATCTGTCTTCAGCTCAAGTGCGATCCTTCGCTGTAATGAAAGTTTGAATGATTGCTTGCTTTTCCTCATCGCCCTTATCAACAGTGTTCACCACCTGATTTGATTTTAGAGAGACACTAATGAAAACTTGACATGATGGCACAGATGTGTGGAAATTTTTTTGTTCAAATTCCTTCTCATTACCCGTAATATCATACAGCGTAAACAGCGACTAGCTGCTGTATATGAAAGAAAGAAATCGTACCTAAAAATCTAAAAAAAAATCAAAAGTAAAGAACCAACGTTGAAACATGCCTTTGGTATTTTTGAGTTCAGGTATTTTGCTAAAATGAGGACAAATCCTTTAATCCTCCCTCAGGCCAACACAGCCATCTAATATGATCCAAACAGATGAGTGGAGGGCCAAAGGAACACAATGACAGGCAGCTGGATACAGACATCAGTACAGTCAGAGGACTGGAACTGACTGACCAGCTGGCTGTGTTTCCATCACACACTGCTAATCTGGATTTCATAATGCCGTAGAACGTTGCATCATCACTAACACTAATAAAACACATCGGGGTGACTCCTGTGCTGTTTACCTGGGCAAAGATGAAGTCATTCATGACCCCAGTCAGGCCTAGTCCTGCTTTGAGAATGGCATTAGGAATCATCACAGTGTAGAGGTTACATTGATTGCTTACTTGGTTGAACTGTGGTCCCTGGTAAAAAATGTGTAATCGATTATATAAATTATATTTATTTATTTCTTAATGTATTCAAACCTATGGTAAGCTTGCCATTTTAAGATTACACATAGGTAGGTAGCTGTATGGAAATGTTAAGACATTGCAAAGTCTCCCCAATTCCACCAAGGAGCTTTTATTGCAGTACAAAGCCAAATTAATGTGCTTTTGAAATCAGAGTCCGAGTCAAAACTTCAAAGAACAGGGAACATTAATCACTGGCTGGAATCTGACTTGTGGAAACAACATAGCTTTGTTCTTTTCCATGCCTACACAGTCTTATCAAGACGAGTGGGTGGGACGTTATGGACCAATGTCAGATGGTGTCATTCTCTCACATAATAAATCTGGGTTTGACACAAGGAAAGTAGTACAGTGTGATGTCTCATCCTGGGTGTCAGCATGTTGATGCTCCATGGTGGAAGATACTATATCACAGTTTCCATAAATTATTTACCAGCTAGCTATGATATTGCTCTGGGGGACGGAATGACTGACTCATGATAATCTGTTATGTCAACTCTGCAGTACTGGAAATCCAAATTCTTGTCTTATAACTGGCTTTGCCACACATTGCTTTCCACTGCAAAAACAATCATATCAATCAGGTACCTAAAAAGGTATAAAATGTTTGATATCCTAGTTACTTCATAGAGGGATAAAGAAAAAGTTAAATCTTATCCCTCAAATCTACCAGTGCCTTCAGTAATTATTAAAGTTCAACTGCAGGCTCATACGGTTACAATTTACTATTGATTCCTCACCACAAATATTCCAAACCCATTTTCAGAATTGATTTCTAATTTCTGTATAGCCACTGAAAGCTTTGTGAGTAGACACAGCACAGGGATTAATATATCAATAGACTACGTCACATTCCTGTCAGCTTGTGCAAATCCCCAGATGTCTTACAGGGCTATTACTAGAGATATAATACAACGTCAAACTGTAACAACTGTCACCTCAATGCTCTCTCATACCGGAACAGCTCTATACAAACCCAATAAGTGACACATGATAGAAGATGAATGCAACCTGACACAAATGCTATTCAGGCCCAGGAAAAATCCAAGTGGTTTAACAAAATGATGAACGAGTGACACCGCGCAGGTGAGACTTTTCACTGCATCACATGTGCAGATGAGGTAACTTCAATTCCCAGACTGCAAATTAGAAAGATAAGAAATTCATGGGAAATACTGCAATAAGTGATAATACAGTAAGTAAGTGTGTGCTGGGGGAATCTGTGCTGAGTTGTGATGGGAATGATAAATGCCAAAAAGAAAAAGAGGTCAGCTGAGCCTTTTTCATTACCTATGTTTATATCGAACCCAGCAACTGATTTTGCCACTGGCATTTTTTTCATTACTCTGAGGTGGGCTACAAACGCTACCAACTAAGCTATTGATTCACTGTGCCTGGTTTCCCACTGGATCTGCAGCTGACTTGGCTCGTCACTGGCATTCCTAGCGTGGCTACTGAGCATTTTGGCAAAGACTGCACAGGAGGTTTTAAACTGCAGTGAAGTCAGTTTGAAGCTGGTTGATATGTGGGTTCAGATATGAAAGTCAAATTAAATATATACAGTACAAAGGTAAAACATTTTCACCTCTGGCCTACATATGGCTAGCTTTAAGCTGGTGCCTTGCAGAGTTTAGATTCAGTGTAACTCACAAAGGCGTTGAATGCATCTACTTCCTCATAAAACAATTGCTAAGCTGATTTTTTACAAATAAATAAATAACATATTGTTTTAATCCATGTTTGCTAACTAGCAGTCCACGTTGCTGCCTTTTTGGCCCATTGTTAAAGTAATTTGGACATTACCGCAGCCAATAGTGTCAAACCTAAGGCAAGAATGCTTCTTGCATCAACCATGTGTTCATGCATGTGCAGGAAACAAACAAAGTAGGGAATTGATTGTAAGAACGTTGCCCTATACTTTGTAAAAAGCTCCATGGGGTACCTTTAAGTAAAGACATAAGTGATCCAAGTCTCACAAGGTTTTCCTGCACCATACAAGTTGCTATTTGGGTACGATGAAGGAGTTGGCTTTTTCTCACCTATGATACCGCTGTCCTTGCTCTCTAATGTGGAGCTGGGGCTTGTGATGGTTCCACAGGGGCTAGAGCGGCCAAGAGGGGGTCGACTGGTCGTGCTGTTGAGCGTGGAACATGGGCTGTCAGTGCTGGGAGATGCCGTGCTGCTGGTCAGTGTAGAGCAGGGACTGATACCCTGGCTAGTCACAGAGCACTGAGGAGAAAGGGAGATGGAGAAAATTAAGTATGAAGTCACCTCAATATAAACTGTCAGCTGGCAACAGCTTCACATTTTTTCAGCATGAGCAGCAATAAATACAACAAAAAAATAATGTTCCGACCTTATTTGGAAGGAGAATTTAGAACTGTAAAGAATGATTTGATCAAAGCTCATTGCCTATTTGACCTGTATAATGTGAAAGAAAGTACCTCACAAATAAGCAAGCCTTTCACATGTGAGCATGAAACAAAAGCCGATGGGCATGAGTGCTGTAAATGGAGAAAGGCTTGAAAATTACACACTCATATGTCTGGAGGAACTAAAATAAGCCTGAAGAGAATTTCACAAGGGAAGAAGTCTCTACTTTGTTGAGACACAATAGATACCTTTCTCATGCCATCAAGCCTGTCTGACAACCATACAGCAGCTGAATCTTTGTTTGAGCTAACTGACAACCGTAGAAATCTGAAATAAAGCTGGTTTGTCC
Source organism: Morone saxatilis (assembly GCF_004916995.1). Lineage (NCBI taxonomy): Eukaryota > Metazoa > Chordata > Actinopteri > Moronidae > Morone > Morone saxatilis. The sequence goes on along the minus strand of NW_023340095.1, from coordinate 12,595,013 downwards.
TGTTTACCCATCTTTCTTGAACTGTATTCTGATTGCACACAATATACTGTAGCTCAAGGAGGTCATCCTTGTCCAACTCTAAAAAGAACCAGGGCCTTCAGCAGTACCACACCACAGAGATTGAGCATGACTGTCACTCAGTGAGTTTTGAACCAACTCCTCCCTTATGATTAAACAAGCTTTACTTTTCACCAAGAGGCAATTCCTTTAGCAGGCCCAATGCTAACTTTGCAGACAAAAAGGCACTAAACCAAAATGTTGCAAGCCTAGGTCAAATGAAATCAACCCTCATCTTCAATATACCAACTTCGCTGCAGATATTTTATTGCCTGAGGCTGTGTATTGTCTCAAACAAACTCATCAAGTTAAAATCTCAGCAAACCATCACAAACCATTTCTAATGTAATACCTGTCCTAACACATCCCTAACCTGTTTCTAAGCCTCTTTTACACAGTGCATAATGTTACTGGACTAAACTCCAACTGGAACTGATATAGTACATACTGTACATATGTATGTAGTGATAACAACAGAAATCTTTGTCCTGCAAAAAACATTCCTGCAGTATTTAAAAAAAAACCAGAAAAGGTGTATGGTGGGTTCTGCCGTAAAAAAAAAAAATCTTATTCAACCCATTTCAGAAAAAAGTATGACTCACCAATGTTTAGCCAATTTGAGACTCAAGTGGGACTAACCTCTCATTCAAGATGTACTGACTGTCTACATGTTTGTACAGTGGCATGCTGAAAGAATACGAACAGGGCAACAGGAGGCATTCTGCACGGCTGAAAGCATCATTAACAACTTGTAGAATACTAATATTAACTACATAACATTTCTAAGCTTCACCTGTCTTTTGCGACAGCCTGCTTTTGCCAGGCAATTTCCAGCCTAAGGCTGCAGTCCAGAGCTTATGCCACCTACCAAATCACAGTAAGAGCCAAAAAGCCTACAGATATTTAATAATTTACTCTAAGACAGAACTGAAAACAGCATGCTGAGTTAAAGACATGTTGTAAAACAGCAGTTTGAAGGAAAAAGGAATCACTGGCAGATGCCAGATGCAGATTCCCTTGCTGGGCTCTGAAAACACATATTTAACATGCACACAAACAAACACAAAGTAAAAACCATTACACTCCCATACTCCCTGTCTCTATTTTTGACATCTCAACTAATGAGATGTCTCACGAAATACTTTGTAAGTCTCTTTCACTTTCCTAGAATTGCTGGTTCAGTGTCAAAACGTGTCAGAGACACGAGATGAATAAGGGAAGCGTAGCATGCTGGGCTTTGCTTGGTTCTTTACACAGCCCCAGCTTAATTAGTAGAGCCAAACAAACTGAGGCTCAGACCTAACATAACTCTATTTCTGGACCCGGCCTCAGACACTCTTGTTACATACTCAAGAGCCCCTGGAATAGCACTCAAGTTACTGGGAGACTTATACACTACACTGGAGAGCTTGCACTGAAATAAAATCACCAATTTTAAATATGCAGTTACTTTCTTTAGAACATCTTTAACACCGCAAAACAGTTTGACAGTTACCGTTGTTTGTTGTGCCAAAAAAATAATTCCCAGAGGTGCCTCCTAAATCCCCATCCAAAGATAATGCACAGGGGAAAAAATCCATTCTTCTGTTACACTGTCACAACTCCCTCCTCTTCTCATCCTCTCACTCTCTCCTCTATCTCTCTATCTGAGTGCTGCAGCAGTGGCAGCAGCTGTTGTTGGAAGAGGGAGGGAGAAAATGAAATACCTTCTTTTCATTCTTGTCGTCCATAGGTATGCGTGCCGTACCCGGGATCCCTTCTCCTAGTAAAAAGCCCAGCCTTGTCATCAGTTCCTGAGTGGCAGGGGAGGAGGAGCTTGGCTGTTTCTCAGCTTGCAGCTCTAGAGAAGAGGGAGATAGAGAGAGAGAGAGAGATAGAGAGGAAATGCTCAACCTTAGCGGGCAGATTCCCTCTCTCCACTGGATGGCCCACACAGGGCCACGCTGCCTGCCCTGCCCTCCTCAGCTCTGCTCTGAAATGCTATGCTGCACTCTCCAGCTGCTGCTGATGTGGTGCAGACCCGGAGAGGGGGAGGAAAGAAGAGCAAGGGAGTGAGAGAGAGAGGGAGTGAGTGAGTGTGGTGGGGGCTATAGCTGTGTGTGTGTGTGTGTG
>NW_023340095.1:12566120-12592831 GCF_004916995.1 Morone saxatilis | reverse complement strand
TGTGTGTGTGCGTGCGTGTGAGGGTGTTCTAACAGTTTGAATACATGTGAATGTCTAGCATTGTTAAGAAAGCAGAGACTGTGTGTGACCCGCAACACGCCTTGAGTGCCAATTCCAGAGCTTTCTGGTTGTTTACAGCTCTCACTCATAGAGCCTCTGAATATCAATGAGTGGACATGGGTCTTTCTACAGCTTAAACTGTCTGCAGTCTTCACTCAAGCCTTAATGCTTTTTCTTAATTCAAGTTTGTGGTGCCAATAACAAGGCAGAGACCATTTGCAATTTATTTTCTGTTTATATGTATTAAAGTATTGAAACCCACCCACAAAAAAAAGAAAAAGAAGACATTGTGCAACAAGATGTACCTGTGCTGAAATTTTTACTGTATTATACATGTATCATGTAACTCAAATGTAGATGTGCAAATTAATTAAGGAAGAGTTCCCGGGAGTGAAGAGACAGTGTGATTGACAGACAGGTGGAGGGAGAGAGAGACAGAGAGGAAGGCAGATGTCCAATGTACTGTACAAAAGCTTATTATACAGGTCTCTGTCAGCACCTTTCCCTCCTCTATCCTTCATTTTCTCCTTTACCCTCTTTCTTCCACAGTTATTAATAATGTTGGCAGGCAATCTGATTAACAAAAACAAGTCCAATGGCACAATGTGCTGCCAAGCCTAAATTAAGTCAAAATCAAGCCCCCAGATACATATACACCATTGGTATGCAAATGCCCATACACAGACAATGTGTTCCCCTTCATTATGAATGTAAATACATTATTACAATTGCTATTTATTGTAAGGTTGGATAATCCTCCAACCTGGTAAAATGATTGGGTCATATAACAACCAATATAGAAGACACAACTGGAGAGGAGTGGGAAATGCTTGAAAAGTGGTGGTGAAAATGTATAATTTATAACATTAAAGGAAGACTCCCTTTAGATAAAAATCATCAAAAAGACTGCTCTCATATGCTTCCACGAGTCACCAGCTACTTCTCCGTAACAAAATAAGCCTTGTTTTTACCGTTCACATTTTTCTCTTAACAAATTTGACTGCCCAGGCGCTTACTTCCCTCCACTTTGAAGACAGCAGCAAACACAGTAAAAATTGATCTCCCCTGTCAATATCTTATTTCAAGTGCAAACACTGAGGAAACATCTGAAAGTTTCATCATATAAAAATGTCTTCACCCACCTCATCATACTTCTTCAGTAGATTTCCACATGACAACGTACAGGAAGAATAAACCATGCCACTTGTCAACGAAACAGAATTAGCCATTACGGCTTTGCACATGTGAGTCATGTGCCTATGTCCTGCAGCCAAGAACAAATGATGTTAAGACAAGATACTTGTATTGTATGTAATGCCAGACAAGCACATATCTAAGTTGATACTGTGCAGAATATTTATGTTAACCCTTTTGACACATCTGCCCACGAGGGTGCCTGGCTTCTGACGTTAGTATGCATTTTATGTTGGCACTGACTTTAGGTCAGTTGAACCGCCTCCAAGAAAATCACTTGCCCTTAGTTTTTGAGAAACTGAAATATTGTATAAGCATGAAAGGAAAGGAAAGGCCTAAAGGTTTCATGCTGTATAAAGCTTTTGCCTATGCAGTATTGAATGCTAACCTAATACACATTGGCTGCTGTACTTGCATCACCCTTTCAGCGTTGCAAATAGTGAGCAGTCAAAAAAAGACCATACATTGAAAATCAATTCTTTATAGGGAACTTCACTTCACCCTGCTCTTGTAACTGCGAGACTGAGAGGAGTCTTTTAAGACCAATGATGCAAAGACAATGTTGAGGCCTGAAAACCAACAACAAGGATTTTATAGATATATTCAGGCTCACTGGATTAGAGGATCTTCACAGTGTTATATCATGTAGAATGAAAATTACATTCAATGATTATTTACCACACCACAACATGCACAAATCTTAATAACTAGGAGCATGTACAAGTAGCAATCTTCAATATGTTTTTTGTCATATGTTTTTTGTTGGCTTTGACAGTGTTTTGAATGTAAGCGTTCACTGTTGTGGGTCTCTAGCATTGCTTTGCTTTGACATCTTTATTGGATTTTCTGTCATTAAGGTTTGAGGTCCTGTTGATTCTGTACACACTTACACATGCATCACACAAACAATTCTGTATTCAGATATCATCTATGCTGAGTGCTGGTGTGGGTCAATAGCAATTTGAAATACACAACATTACACTACATGCTTCATCAACTTTTAGTGGACAGGTACACATAATGGGAATTGGTCCCAGGTTTTTAAAAGGGGCACCTTAGACATCACATTTATGGCTATCGTACATTAAAGACAATGACGGGTTGTTTTTCATTGGCTTCTAGTTCTAAAAATGCTAACATAATGGATCTGTGAAGACTAAAATATGTTTTTGTCCTCAATATAAAAAGTAGCAGACTATGCAACATAGTTTTTTTTTAGCTCATAGAGATCAGTGCAAGAATGTTTTGCCATACAAAATGAGTGCAAAGCTGGATTTGTACCATGCTCTAATGTAATACAATATATAACTAATCCAATTTGTTGTTGCATGCTTCTTCCCTTCTTCCTTGACAGGACCGCTTCATCACTGACTTCTCAAAACCACTTAAACCCACCTGCCTCTGAGGACCAATCATTAGCCCTGGAACTATTATAGACCTCATAGTATAGACATAAATACACCAGGATGCACAGAAAAGCTGGCGTATGTGACTACAAGCCAAAACTGTGGCTCATGGGCCACATCACCAACAATATTTTCAGCCAGTGGTATCTCTGTAAATCAAATTACTGTACCAACAGCAGAAACAACATGTACTGCTACTGCACCCACACAAAACCTTCACTTTGCAAACAAAATTTTGACACCGTTCTCTTTTCATATTTATGAATAAAAACATAGCAGATGCAGTACATGGAGAATCTGGTATTAAGAGTTATGTCGTACTGCAGGTTTATTAATCTATCTATTTATCATCCTATCTACTACCTCTACCTACCTACCTACCTACCTACCTATCTATCTATCTATCTATCTATCTATCTATCTATCTATCATAATTATTGTTTAATTCCTACAAGCTGCTCAAAACCACCTCAGTTCTATTTGTTGGCCAGTCTTATCTGTTAGACTCAGCTGTCGTACTGAGACAGGGACACATGCTGCTCTTTCGCTTTCCTGCCAGATTTCTCGAGCCTGGAAGCGGATCAAATCAGCTACCTCTCAGTCATAAGCTCTATTCTCTGTACTTTCGGGCCACCACGGCTCCCACGTTGATCTGAGCACATCTAAAGCTTTATTGAGCAGCCATTGCCAAGACTGTTTACCAGTTAGCTTTACTAGTCATTATCTTCTCAAAGATTTTCTATGAAACATGTTGAATGTTTGGGCTTTTTATGCCAGTAATAGTTGTACAGTACCTTTAGTGCAGACAGTACTTCATGTTAATGTATGTCCCTCATTCCCTGTTCTGAAGACCATAAGCGAGTTGCAGTACTGTCTCTTCTAATAAATAGAGAAGAAGAAGATACACACTTGAAGAAACCAAGGTCACCTAATAAATAATACATTAGACAACTATCCTAGTGTAGCAACTGTATCCCTGGGTTCCCGCACACAGCAATGAAACATAGAAATCATCCCCAGGTGAAGAACCACACTAAGCTCATTTTTAATTGATAACCTCATCCTACAATGGGCAAGGGACTTTTCTAACCATATCAAATCAGAAAAAAAAAAACAATCAACATAGTCAAAAGACAGGTCAGTGTGGAGTTTATCATTTTTTCAAACTGTCACGCATTCCTGACAAGGAAAAGCATGAAAGAGGGCTGATACGGTTAAGTGATTTAAAATGCTATCAGCAGTGGAGTACTTCTGACTGCAAGTGGTCTACCTGTCTCCCAAGATAACCTGGAGGTGGGCTGAATACAAGCCAGAACTGCTGGCCTCCCTTGCAGTGTTCAGATATTAGGTCTGCTTTTGTTTTATGTTAACGCTCGTTGGCTCTTTTACCTGAGGCAAAGCAGGTTAAGTCACACACATATCAACACAAATTTATACAGTAGATATACTGTATCTATGGGCGAGAGTGAGGTTTCTTTTCTCTGTCACTAAAGGTCTTTCAGTATCGGCAGATCGTAGGCCAATAACTCATATGAAAATACAGTATTTACAAAGTATCACCATTACACGACAGTAGTGACTTTATTTTAACCTGGAAATATCCCAGTCTGTATATATCTGGGTAAACATTATTTAACAACCAAATTTGAAGGATAACTACACTGCCAAATGCCATTTTTTGAGTGTTGTCATGGTTATAATGTATCACTGGAACAGTTGAACTAGAAGTAAGCCTTTGTGAAGACCTCTGCAACGGACTAAACCTCCAAAGTTAGCTCAAAATTATAGTGATTAGATGACTCTAGAAAGGCTCCAAAGTGTGACTAACAATGAGTTAAAATACATTGGATGCAGGGTAATATAATTTCTGTTATTTACTCTGAAGAAGTCCTGCGGAGTATAGAGGCGGAATTGAAAAGTCTTTGCCCACCCTGACGGATAACAACCTTTTACACTGACATCCAGTCCTAATTGGAAGACTGTGTGTACGAAGAAAAAACGAAACTAAAAAGCTGTTGGGAGAGTCAGACCATGCAAGCTCAATAAATGGCCAGTTAAGAGAGAGTTATAGTTAAGTTTAAGGCTGCAGGCTGCCTTAATGTAAATGATTTGATGAGAAGGAAAACGAACTTGGTAAACTGTTGTCTGTGACCCGCCTTCTGTAATTTTGCAGTTGATAAAACACCATCCAGAAACAATGAGTGTAGTCAATCAACAGCATTGCTCTCATGGCTCTCACTAACTACTCTCACCTTGATTATCCCAGTTTATCAATTGGTCCCATCCGAATAGACTTCATATGACTTCATGACTTTATCTGTGAGAGGAACACTAGCTTTACACTCGTATGCCAACTTCAAGAATCAGTTCAATACTTCATAATGGACATTATGATATCCTATGTATTTCTGTGTTGGGTGTGCCCTTATATTGAAGGTTTTCTTTTATTCATGTTTTATACGAATTATCAACTATTGTCCAATGTTGTTTTTCTTCATTTATTTGTCTTTTTATTATCCACTGTACAGCACTTTGGTCAGTTTATACTGTGTTTAAATGTGCTTTATAAATTAAATTCACTTACTTACTTACTTACTTACTTACTTATGATTCTGTGGCAGGCATGATAAAACTGTGGCAGTAGGGCAACAGCAAATTTGTCAGTGCGCAGAAGGTAAAATGAATGCATTTATCTATATGGACGACAGTTATAAAGTAAAATTGCTGCCTGTACAGTATCTGATTAATCCTCTATATCTTACACTATCCTGGAGATATGGAAAATAACAGAGACATAGCTGGAACCACTTTTCATTATTCCAGTAACCGTATGGCAAATGGAGGCAAAAACAAAACAACATCGTTATCTGCTGCCCCTGAGGAAGTTTATGAGCAGGTGTGAAATAAAGAAGAATGAAGACGGAAGGAGGAGGAGCAGAAGAAGGACGGAGGAGGAGGGTGAACCCCATGAACAGACTGCCTCTGCAGCGCTGTCTTGGCTCTGTCCCTGCCGAGAAAACAATCCAGCCGGTGCTCATTAGCAGCTGGAGTTTCATTACCACAACACCGGAGCCTGTTTAATGAACCCTCGGTGAGAACATGCATCCTGCTTCCCCATTTGAGTTCAGAGGTAGTAGGTGACGTGCCCCCCTAAAGCATGTCTTATTGCACATTCCAATGTTAGAACCACAAATGTCCTTTGCTGCAAGCACAGATGGAGCAGCCAATGAGACATTATAGAAAACTGAGGCGAGACTGTTGATGACACAGTACACAGGAGGATGGGGATGGCAAGGTGATAGTAATCATAGTTTTGACTGACACCTCAGCGTGGCACCATACTCTAGCTGTTGTTATTGTTATTGTAACAGGAGATACAGATGGCATTTCATTAACCATTTGACCGACAGACCTAAAGCGTCTTCTTGCAGCGATTCAGCCCTCTGGGGCACAGTGGTTGTTCTGTAAGGATCATCAAGAGATGAGCAGCACAGATTAATAATGAAGCTTCACCATTACACAAGGGAAAAAGACAGACAATATACAAAGTTTCAGCATCCAACTGTTGATTAAAAGAAGGAATGTATGCCATAAAAAAAGGGGACAAAACCACTCCGTTAGAGCCAAAAGGAAATCATAGCCTATTCATCTCCGCTGCCACTAAGTCACCGCTTTCCTAAATTGTAGATGGCGAATGAAGGCTGCCTAAATATCATCACAGGTTCTATAAACTGTTAACACTGAGCCTTGATTGTACAATTGGGCTTGAGTCTTGATAAAAGGCATAAAATACAGTCAGTTTTTAAAACTGCTTCATGCTTAAGCGAGCCATCATGTTCATTCTTTAGTGGAAAACGAATGTAACATCCCTCTGTCTCTGATTCTCTATTTAGTATCATACCAAGGTAATAAGAACAATGGGACATTATCTGTGCTGTTTTAGGAATTCAAATCATAAAAAAAAAAACAGGTCACCAGTGACACCATGGTTTCCTACATTTGCGAAAACATTCCTTGCATGCAGCCTGCCAGGACCCCAGCTGTGACTGTGAGATCTTGCATCAGATTACTTCTCTTTGATGAGATGTTTTACATATCAGGACATACACACATACAGGACAACATGACACTGATTCTGCCATGGCTAAGCCATTTCTTTAGCTTTATATTGTGCCAAAATGACACATTTGACAGCTAAAGATACCTGCATTTAGAAAGGTTTTCACTTCATCTCCCAATTTAACAGTAACAATAACAGGCTGCCATGAATAGCACAAAGGACATTCACAAAATACTTCACAATAAAAGTTGGGCCATTGTTTCAGCACTGACAACATAATCAGTACATGAAGAAACAGGTGTTAAGTGCTCAGATCTCACTGGAGTTGTAACTGGGGGTGTAAGAGAGGCATAACTGTGGGAGAGGACAGGACTTGAAGTTCAGTCTTGATTGACAGAGACAGAGCTGTGACCACAGCTGTAACAATCTTGACAGGTGGACTGTTGGCCGCCTGTTGCAAATGCACTCATGCATACAAACACACACATACATAAACAAATATAAATGTACTTGCATACAAATAGACAAAATAAAAATGCATAAGAAACTCTATCCTTCCTCATAGATGGTGCTGTACGAGGTTACTCCACTGCAGGTCAAATGCATGTTTCCTTTCTTAGCCTACAGCCCATCCGGCTTGCCCACAACAGAGAGCTCTGGAAAGCTGACAGTCCAACCCAAAAGAAGAACAAATGAATACAGAAAAACTCCAAATGTCAGATTCAATCACACCCGAGAAAGGTCAAAATGGATCACACACACAAAAATGATTCTGCATAAAAATCTTGACACAAAATGGCATTCACCATTTGAGACAAATCAGGGTATGCAGTCCCTAAAATACCACAAAAGTTGCACTATTGGACTGTTTGTGTACATCCCAGAGAGGCATTACAACACCTAAAGAAAAGCCCCTTTTCAACTCTCACTTTATCTGGGGCCTTAATGTCACACAGATCTCACACTGCAAAACTTCCAATAGATTTTCCGACTCCGATTCTTCCGGCATCGTATCAACATTCCATGCTGGCGCTGACCTTGTTACGAAAGCTGCAATGTCAAACAACCATCTCGTCCTATCTCAGGAGTTAGCAGAAAAGCCGGGAATGTTTACCCACTCTCAAGTAGGAGACAACACGGGCTGAAAGATGCGCTCTTTATTGACAAAAGACCACCGGGTACGTCCTTGTCACATGCAATGCAACATGTGATGCACATTAATACAAATGAATTCAGTTAATGGAACAGGCCTACACAAAAGTCAGACACTAGCTCTAACTGTATGGTGTAACATGTGTTGCTGTTCTCAAAGGCTTGTCAGCTGTGCATGGGGCCTCATCCTACAGCAGCTGAGCTACCACAATCAGCCATCATCAGCGCCTAATTGTACATAATTAGTTGATTAAGTTGGCTCATTCCTGTGATTTCTCAGCAGTAAACTTCTTATACCTGCTAACTATGCTGTCTGAAGGAGGAGGTACAGTCACTGTATATAGCAGAAGTAAAGGCCACAGGTAAGTAGCTGTCTGACCTTAAAAGCTTATGAGAGTCAATATTTGAGAACATATACAAGTCACCACCAAAGCTACAAAATAAACGAAAATGTTGTAAATGCCAGGAGCCGCTCAAGGCGAGACTGACTTTTGCTGTTGCTCCAACAGTTATGAGCAATAAAAATGTTAGACTTAGTAGAACTGTCCTACAGACTGCAATGTCATTCCTGATTTGTCATAAATTGACCAGATCTGCTCTCTCTATCATCAGGAGTACACCAGAAGAATAACATAATGCAAAATTCAATTTATGGACCTACGTGAGTGTAATGAATAACAACAGTGTGTAAAAAAAAAAAAAATGTACTTCCCCATGCGGAATTAATCAGATGTAAATTTAAATATAATTTATAATCTTAGCTCAGTTTTTTGTGTTCTCTCTGTTTGAAACTGAATCATTTGGATAGTTCCCTACATTTTGTGGTGGGAAAAAAAAACTAACTCTCTGGAGACTCGGTCATTAGATCTGTCACATACTTGTGAGATAGTTACGCTTCTTGTATCGCCTAAAGATACCGAGACCGAAATTAGAAAAGAGGCAGCACTGAGGACACAAGGTCTGGTAACATTCTGTAAACACAAGCAGTTTCGTTAACATTAGTACAAAAGTACACTCACCTTGAGCCTTGAGCATTGTTTTTCTTTTCTCTGTGTTGGGAAGCAAAAGGGAGGAGGGAAAACTTGGGAACGATTGTTTCTAAGACAGCACAGGCATGCAAATGTTTATGTTTGTGTACATGTGCTTCTAGGGGGATCTCAGGTCTGCAGAGGGGGGAATTGCATGGGGGAATAATGAGGTGTTGAATGATGGTAAGAAGAAGCAGAGGGGTGTTGATTGTGCAACCTGCTGCAGTAGGTTTCCATTTATACTCATAAATACAAGGGTTGGATACAATGTATCATGACTAACCCAACTACTACACATATATTCTCATATATTAATCTTTACTAAAAAAAATCCAAACCAGGTCTCTCAAAAACTTTTTTGGAATATTCAGCTCATAAAATTTGCTTACTAACAGTGCCGATGCACCAGCTGTCATGAGATAACATTTATTTGGCGTCTGTTATCTGCCGGTAGACCACTCTAAGCCGAAACACTGCCGTATGCCAGCTGAATGTCAGACACACCCTCGTGCCTTGGTATGTAACAGTCAACAGTGACTGGGCTGCGCTGGGCTACTACTGTCTGTGTATGCGGGCGCTACTTTCTCATGTTGCCTTCTGCTAAAGATAACGCATCCTACAACTCCACTTAAGCCTATGGGAGGAATTTGAGCCTGCCCTGCTCAGCTGGAAATCAAAACAGAACACTTAGAGGAACATTATCCCTACACACATAAACACACAACGCCCAAAATAGGAGAGAATAGGCAGCAATAATACTAAAGGCACACGTCACAGGAACGTGGAAACACAAGAACACACACATCCTATTACTAAGAATTGAAAGTCTTGTCTTCATTACATTCCCATGAAACAAATCCAGTCCTTTGGTCAGACAATTCATCCCCACGCTGTGGAAAACTGAATCCTTTGTAATCTAAACACACACTTAAAAATAAACACAGCACTATTGTGTGTTTGTATAAGAGGCTACATGAGGGAACTATGCTCAAACACACTGGTACTTACATGAAGACTCATGCTGGAACTGATGCTGCCCTCAAATTACAGAGACCTATTCCTGACCTCCACAACAATGATATTCTATATAACACAAAACCCACATACATACAGCTACGAAGACTGATCACAGTATGCGGGCAAAGTTGTGAATTCCAGCTGACAACATGTACGTTTCTCACTCTCAACAGTTTGTTCAACTGTTCCCAATCCCACCAAAAACACAAACAGACAAATAAAGTGGCAAACCAAAAGCAAAACTCACCATTGTGTGAGGACTCCTTGATATCGGCCACCTTCCTCAGCGCTGAAACGATGGCATCAGAAGGAACGCGAGGACTCTCCACATACTTGGGCTTCCTGATTGGACCTGCTAGCATGAACCGAAGATAGAGGGAGAATGAGAGACAGAGAGAGTGTGTCAGACAGACAGAGAGAGGGAGTCAGAGAGAGAGAGAGGGAGAAACAGAGAGAGAGAAAGCGAGAGAGAAAATAAATGCAAAAGAGGAGAGAATGAGAGAAACAGAGAGAGAGAGAGAGTTCTCGCTGGATTAACGTGTTCCAGATGGGACTAGAGATGAGAGGCGGTGGTGTCTTAGTTGGACAGGCTTGGCTGCACTCCGTGGCTCACATAAACTCTCTCTCTCTCACACACTCACACACACACTCACACACTCTCAGACAGCTCCCTGCGCTGATAGCAGCTCTGGTCTGTCTGACAACCCAGAATGGCTGGAGACTCCCAGTAAAACACTGCTAGCTGGCTCTGGGAATGTAAACTACAGCAGGAAACCACAACAATTAGCCTCTTTGTGGACTTTAAAAATGAGTGTTCAAACACACAAATGCACGACTTTTCTGCATGTTGAGCTGTCCGTTGAAAGTATACCCTCAAGGGTCCACGGGGATAGATTAAGGTCCAGGTGTCCTGGTGCAAGTCGGATGATGTATCTGGGACAGCGGGACAGTCCTCTGAGGACCGTCTTTGTCTTTAGTGAGGAGTCGAGGTTAGCTGGCTGCTCTGTTCCCTCTGCTCACACCGTGACAGAATTAGAAAATCCCATAGCTCCATGCAAAATGCTAGCTCACTGTGCTTTAAGACAAACCACTGATACACTCACCCCGCTAGAGACACAGCTCCTTTTGAAACATTTCCATCTTAGTCTGTGCGAAAAGATTTTCCCCAGTTGTCTATAACATAGTCTGTAAAAACAACCTTTTAAGCTACCCTAAACAAAAGGAAAATAAGATTCTTTCTTTGAGTGGTAGCAAAGGCCTACTAATCTTTCCTAACAGTGGCAATATAATTGTTTATACATGCAGGAGATTCAGCAAAGACAGTAGACTAAATACTTAGCCATGAAACAAACATCTCCCAAGCAACTAGCGGTGCACATTTCCAAGTCCTTATCCTACAATTTCTCGTGTAAAAAAGGAAATACATTCCACAGTCCAGACACAAAAGCGAAAATGAAACAGCAGAAAATAACCTGGAAACAGGAGGTGACTGTATAATTTAGATCCATAAATCTATAGAGAATAGAAACAGCGTGCCTCCCGTTGCACCACTCCTCTATGCTTACACCAACCTTGACCTACTGTAACCCAATCCAAACCTCTGCCTCCTTCTCCAGACTCCTGTTATCAGATGGCTGTATGCGTAACCCCAGTCATAACATAAAGATTAGATGGGAGAACGGAGATATCCATTTCCTATTACCACATTCGATAACCAGTCACTCCCACCATAAGAAGAAAAACTCTTTATCAGATGGAGCAATTTTTTAAACCACAGCTGCGATCTTGGCCACAGATACTAATAGTGGAGGTTAGTGAGGGGGTAAGGGGGGAGTTACCACAGCAGCCATGTGAGAGGAAATGATCTGGAAGTGTCATTGCAAGAAACCAAGCTTGAGTCAGCTTGATGCACAGTGCCATCTATGGATATGCGACTTGAAATGCATAGTGAGCTTTTGATACCCTAGAAGAGCTCCTCCCTTTGCAAACTGGGTGTTCTTTTGCTTAATAGCAGACAGCATGGATATAAAGCTGGTTAAAGAACACAAACTAAAAGCCCACAGTCAAACGCAGATGTCCATCAGAGGAGCAGGAAGCAGTAGTCGTAGTATGTAGTTAAAAATTGTTTTAGCGGTGACGATGGCGTTTTTTTAAAAGCGGTATAACCCAAATATTGGGAGTTCCAGTTCGTGTACATATATGAGGTTTAAGCCTGAAGGGGACTGATCTACAAAACCAATCCAGAAAGCCAAAGAGTCAGTCCTGAAAACCTCTTTTCATTTGTGGATGGTCAGGCACAACCTATTACCCAGGAGTCACACGGCTCCACTTTAAGTGGGACTACAGAGACAGAGAGGGCTGTGTGAGACACACTTAGTTCAGGTAAATATCTTGGACCAAAAGCGCGCTGCCAAATCTGTTCCTGTTGAGTGTATTTCATTTAAAAACAACAGGGGGCATAGTTTGAGTAATTTAAACCATATGCTTAAGTTCAGATACAGTTTACAGCAAGAGGAACACAGGATCCACACTTGAAATAACAAACATGTGGCTGGCTATCAAGGGTAATTTTAGGCCACATCTGATGCTCGATAATACAAGGAATAGGCAAAAGGTCCTTCAGCAAGACTCTGGTGTCAGAGCATCAGTACATGACAGACAAGGCACACAGGGGTTTCTTTTCCATTCGAAATCTCATCTCAAGATTTAACAGGGTGTCATTACTGCCCTGCCCTTTTAGATGGAAGCACTGACGAATAAGCAATTGCAGTTTATAACAGCCATGAAAAGGTCGCAGAAATGGAAGTGTCAGACATGTGACCCTTAAAGGACAACGACAGAGGGAGAAGCAGAAATTAGATGTGCTTTCAATTTCATGTAAATGAATGTAAATCTATTCACATGCACGTTAACTGCTGGACAATTAACTAATAATAAATGTAGGACAATCACCATCAAACCTTCATTTCCCAAATTTTATAAAGAACCACGGAGGAAATGATAAAGAGATGGAAGGATGTGATTTCTACAGAGAAATATCACCCAACTATCAACTTGATCTCAGAGCCAGATGCAACAAATTAAAATGCATTAAGTCTCAGTATTCTGAACATACCCCATGCAAGTGAGAAATGTCTCATACCAATATGCATGCAGGAGCTCATTAGAGCAAGAAAATGCTGAAAGACAGAATCAAAGGTATATTGAAAGAGACTAGGGTAAGGCTAGTTTTGGGGGGTTGCAAAATCAAAACATAACAGATGAAAAAGGCAAGTTTCTGATTATCAAATTGAATTTCAAATTCTAATTCAGAATTAATCCAAAATATTTCGGATGTATTTGTGTTTCTATTGATATTTACAATGAAGTTTACTATTCAGTTGTATGTTGAGGTTTATTTGAATAAGTTTATGTAAAACTGTTACTGGATTGTGTTGCTCAGATTAGTTATTATTTTAAAGACATCCTCAAGAATCCATTATCAGTCAGGTTGCAGTTTGTATATACTCAACAGTCCTCTTAAGGTTTGGGGGACTTGAAAGATATTGTCACATGCTGCAACTCAAAGGTTACTTCCCTAACACACTTGTATTATTCTGAAAGGATCAAGTCACTTAAACAAAAACTAGTGCCCAACACGTGGAATATCTAATACTGACAGAGAGACGTTAAGTCAGGGAGAAAAGGGAGTAACAGAACCTAAAAGATGGTATGTACAGTAAATACACATGTAAATGTGTATCTATGCAAATGCATGTGTTAAATTTATGGTAAGAAAAGCAAGCAAACAGAAGATGGGGGAGGAGATGGGTTAAGAAAGAAAAGAGAGGATCTCAAGGGTAAAGCAGCCAAGCGAGCTGTGAGAGCAGAGGACTCTTTACTCGCCAGTATTCACTGTGAGATTCAGGAATCCATGACCAGCGAGCTATCAATCAGCAGGCACATACATACACACACACATACCAAAACAGCCGAATACCTAAGACCAACAACTTACAATGTCCAGTGAAAGCCAGTGAAAGAGAGGATTGTTCATGGTTAGGAAGTGATCAAGGAGTTTTCCCAGCATTCTTCAAGATGGACTCTGACTTCTTCACATTTCAACTTTTCAATAAGACAGTGTGCCCTCTTTGTGGCGGAAGGAGAATGAAAGCAGTCTCACAACAGCCCTCTTTATGTTCCAAAATGTCACGTCAAGTGAAAAATAATATATTCTGGAAAAAAAGACGCTAGATGAGGCTTGAATTCTGAGTGCTACATGTCAAAGTCAAGTTACCAGTGTTATTTATTGAGCGTCCTACAGAGAAGCATGAGATATATTTGGACTTGTTAATAGCTGAACCAAGCTTTTAATCTTTTTGCCATTATGGTTGCAAAATAGCAGAGAAAGAATTACAGGCATGGTGCCTTGTGGACCTAAAATATGAATGCTAATTTACGATTCATTCCTTTTTCACAGCCTGACATATTGCCATTATCCTCTCCTGGTCAATGCAATTTCTGTACTGTACCAAAAGGAGGGACTGGTCTTTTTTTTTATTTTTATTTTTTTAAACACTACATGTTTAATAGTCATGACTAATCTCACACATGCTGTTTCACAAGCTGGTGTGAATTATGTATTAGTCCCCGCTGTGCACATGGTCATACATTTTCAAAAGGTAACAATAACTCAAGCAATGTAATGTAAGCCAAGATTTTTCATTTCCCCTAAGCATTTATAATCTAGTGTGATGCACCACTATATCACATGAGCATCCTGATTCTACTGACTGACTGTAGAAGCAATGTCAGTATATTCAGTGTTGGTCTCTTAGGCAGTGGGTGAATTGGGATTCCTCTGCAGATGAAAAGGGGGATTGCATGTGATAAGGAGCCAAAGCTGGAGTGGAGTGTAGTGAAATGGAGAACTGGATAGAACTTCTCACTGGGTGCTCATCAGAGGAACCTTTCAAAGGGTTCCTGCAGCATTGCAAGGTCTTTTACAGCTCAGCTCTCAGAAAGGCGTCAATATTCCCTCAGGGATGTCTGGTAACTGTCAATACCCCAGAGTTGACTTCAGGAGAGCTCACCTCAAAGGGGCTACAACTGGCTTTGAAGAGTGTTCCTATCCTCTTGACAGAACTGAAAAATAAATTGCACTCATCTGGCAATGTAGATGGATAATGCTAGTGGATGAATATTGTATTCATACAGGATATACTGTATAATAAAACAGGGATTTAGCAGGGAAGTTAATATTGCTCAGAAGAAAGTGTTTAGCTGAAAAAATGAGTTGCAGTTATGAGGAACGATATCATTTTGAATCTTAAGACATCATTTTCTCGTTTCAGTTTGAGCACACACTGTCCTTGAGCTTTAACATGCTGTATCTGACTGCTCTATAACTATGAGGCTTAGTGAAAACACATAAATCCTCAAGTGTTTTATCAAATGACCTTCTGTGTTGTTTTATGTGGTCTACTGTGATAATATCCTCTGAAGCTCTAAAACCCTGCTCTAAAAAAAATCGCAAAGAACACAAACATTTTATAAAATGGCTATGGGACTTAATGACCACGACAAAAATGCACTGTAAAGACTATACAAGGCTTAAACAGCTAAACCCCCCACTAATGTATAGCATTCGATGTGCGTGGGGGTGAACAATGGGGCTGCGGTCACAAAACACAGATAAAGAGGAGATAAGCAACAAAGAGGTCGTGGCATCAGACCACTGTCAGCAAACGTCATCACCTGATTGGCCCTCATACACACACACACACACACACAGATAGATCTAGCAAGCCAAAAGAGCGTTTGCCCCTCCCTCATTACTACCACTGAGCCCTTGAGCGAGGCCCCCACTCCAGTGAGCTGCTCAGTGGCCAGCAGATCAGACTGTGTTTGTACTGGTATTAAAGTGTCTAACAGTGCGAATGTGATCGTGTAAAAGAGAGGCTTCCTCTCAGTGAAACTGAATAGCCACTCGATATTATATCTGAAGAGAAAAAAAGCCTTTTGGGGGCTAAGTGTTCAAACACAGCAGGATTTCACCTGATTAAAGAGAATCAACAAGGTTACCATGCCTCCCAGATGACATAAAAATAGAGACATCATGTCAGAATAGTGAACTATGCTCCCTGGTGGTGATTTGCAGACCTGCTTGGCTGATCGATAAATGAATCTTTGAAAGCTTTCATCAACAAACCCCCCCCCCCCACTAAATTCATTTCAATATCCACAACAGCCTACCAGAGACCATTCCCCCCATGGCCTCTTTGCAGATATACCAATTAAAATGATACACTACCCATGACGGCAATAAATTAATATGAATTGCTGTTTTATGATCCCTCGCTGGCAGGCAGGGAGGAAAAGCATGGGGCCAACGGTTTTGTCATGTGACTACAGAAAGGTCGCACATCTAATGTACACACACTGGCAGCAATCACCTCTGTATCCACCACTCTCACTGATATATATATATTTGTTATATTGAATAGTACCATTCACACCACGCTGTTACATGGCTCATACTCCTACATGTAGCTGTATATATTGTGTGGTCATAATTATAAAGATGGGCTTTTCAACAGCTACAAAAGAGTCATCTTCACACAAACATGTATCTCACCAAGCAATGCAACCTTGAGGACAACAGATGCTTTTCATCCTACAATGGCACAGTAACCTATAACAGCCAGAGGAGGTCACTGTGGAGATACCCAGGAGACTCAGAGGTGGAGCACAGGGAGTTTCTAACTGTTGAAGAAGACCTAAAAACCTCGTTTACGGTGTCAACAACTATATTCTACCCATGTTAGATTGAGGTTCAAGTTTTTTCAATACCTGATCTTTGACCTGCACTGGGTTGGAGCAAGATGGCTCCATTCAGGCAACATTCCTGTAGTAATTGTCCCACCATGGGCCTTTAGAGTGCCTGTAAACTATTAAGACTATAAAGCCTAGGTGCTGTTCCACAGATGTCAGGGTGCTGTGTTTCATGGTTAAGCTCTGGGCTTAGCTGATCAAAGCGGTGGCACTCAACGCCACCAGGACTTTGCAGCTCAGGCATCCGTCACACTCCTAATTAACTCAATGTTTCCCTGTTGTCCCCTGTGAAGCTTTCATGAAAAGAACAACCACTAAGTTGGAGCCTTCCAAACTGCGATAGATTATCCAATGTGTCTGGAAATGAAGCCAAGCCACAAAATGCTTTCTGAATCTGTGAAACCACTTCCCCTCAAAGACATCAGTGAAGGGTGGATGGGAAGGAGAATAAATAAATGTGTGAAGGATGCCCTGATGGATGCACTGTATATATACGTAAATGAGTGTTGTATAACAGGGATTTAACCCAGACCTGTGCTGGTATGTAGAAACTTTTAGGAAATTGTTAATATGAGTATACAGGCTATGGAAACAAATTCCCTCTAACCGAAGACAACAAATTATCTATCCATCATCTACCCATGAATATTTGTTCGGTGTCAAAAAATTCTTGGCAAAAATGAGTATAAATGAGCTCATTGCAGGCATTGAAAGCTCATACGCATTGATTTTCATTCTCATCTGTATGTAAGAAAGTACCAAATGCTTTCCCCCAAATGCTATCTTGCATCAGCTAATAAACGACGCTCAGATCCCTGTTGTTTTCAGTTAAGTAAAACCAAAGGATGTCATAACATCATTTAAAAATCTTTTAGTCTTTTTAAAAGTTTTTCTTTCTTATAAAAGTTAAGATTTTTCTGCAGATAAATTGTTTTCTTTTAATAATTAGGTTGGTCCAAGAGAGCAGCTTGTTGGTAAGATACACTCAGCAACAATAACAAGTAAACCAATCTTTTTTTAATACATAGATACATTAATAATAAAACTAAATGTTGTTAATGCATACAATTTCTAGAATTACTTGAACTGATTTGGCTGTGTTTCACACTGAATGCCACAACCATGATGACATGAGCCCTTTCAAGCTGTGTTTGTATTTGGGCAGGCCCTTGCATCAACTCCCATGTCACCATACATTTCCAAAACATCTTTGCTTTGTTGTTACGGTCATAGTCTCCACACCTGTGTGCTGTTTAAGAACACCTTTCAAGCTCTCTTAATTAGAAGCCAAGATAAAATCATAACACTCCATGTACATGTACACATGGCGAGAATATGAGCGAGCTTACAAAGTGAACAAATCTCACAATTTTGAATAAAACTTCGCCATTCTGTCCATTTTCAGTAGTACACGCTAATTTCAACCACGATGAGTCTTAAATAGAGTGTACTGCGTCTCTTCTCGGGCTCGGGAAGAAGAGAAAATGCAGCATTATAACCCATGTTGTTTTCGTCGCTGAGCTGAGACATTTCCTGCAGTATGTGTTTATTAACTGGAGGTGTGAACTCTCCCCCAACGGGTTTTCACAGTTACCTGTGAGGACAGCGGAGGAGAGCCTACAAACCATCCCCCAACCCTCTCTCCTTTGGTTGTCCTCCATAACATCCTATCTTGTCAGTCCATTTTTTCCCCTTTTCCATGCCTCAGAGCACCACAAGTGGGAATATGCCTTTAATGAGTGTTCCCCTTCCCCTGTCCCCAGGGCCCTTTTCACCTTCACAAACTCAACCTCTTCTCTCTCTCCCTCTTGTCCCTCCCTTCATGTCTGCAAATGTACATTTCATGAGCGTTCTCTTTGATGGGTTTAAAATAGTCATCACAAATCCTGTGTCACCTGTGTTGCTGAGTAGATTTGTTTCCACTTGAGTCGGAGGTGAGCAAATTAAACCCTACTTGGCTATTTTAAACCGTATCTGTCTTTTCTTTTACCCTTTTTTTATAAACTAGGGACCAAGCACACTTTTAATTATGTACCTGGCTTCCCACCGAACATTTGCATAATGTACTGCATCATAATGTCAGGCCTGAGAGTCCAATATTAGGTTTGGAAACGTGATGAGAATTGCAAAAAAGATGCGTAGAGAATCAGAAAATCAGTGAAAACACTGAAGCAAAGACATTATCTCCATCCTAATCTGTAGCTGAAATTGAAATATGGCATTACATATTAGAAAGTTAATTTAAAACAAACTAAAATCTTAAAACAGCTAAATCACTATTTGAAAGACAAAGGTTTGCATTAGGATTAAACCATACTACCCCTCTCTATCAACTCATCTTTACACTAAACAGATCAAAGCTGTAACCACTCTAAACAAAGGCTAAATAGCCCACAGATGAGTGCCACATGTGAGTGGGGCCACATGGACCACTTGAAGGATTTCTCTCCTCTTTGACAAGTCTCCAGAACACAAAGACTCAGGTTGAAACAAGTTTAGCTACAAAGGTATCCCCTGCTTTGAAGCAGCCCACAGCTGCTGACAAGCATGTTCTAAACATGGTGGACAGAAGGGTTAGGGCTTGGGAGGACTGACAATTAGGCCCTTTTTTAGACCTGATATTAACATGCGTCTTGGGGGATCCGATCACAAGTGGACAGCTCTTAGTACTGTGAATGCACCCAAGACGAGGTCGCATTGAGATCTGATCGCTCAGACCACATTCGGAGGTCGTCTGGGTGGCATGTGACCACATTCTTTTAACAGTGTGCACACAGTGTGTCCTGGGCAACACCAAAGGACTGCTTACTCAACTGACATCCTGTAAGTACACACGAAACACATTCATTCATTGTCGTGCAAATTACGTGTTTGGGCTCTCTTACCTGCCAAGTTAAGCAGCAGATGTTTGTGAACAAACCGTTTCAACTGATTTCACTAGTTACAGAGTCCGTTGTGCGAGCAGGACGCTCCCTTTTACTGTCTCTGGCATTAATGCCTTTCTTCGTCATCAATGATGAAAAAACATCAGCCTTCTACACAGTGAGAGACGGTAAAAGTGTGCGTCCTGTTTGTATAGTTCAGTGATAAAACTCTACAGTATACCACAGAGAACATCTCCTGCAGGGCTGCTGACACCGTACGTAAAACATGCAACTCTGTACTAAACAACAAACTAGACCTGAATGATTCGACTGACAATATTCTGAGTAGGGTACTGCCCCATTGTGTTTACTTGCATACAGAGCGGGGAAGTGAGATAACAAGTGGTCCCCCGAGACACATTTTAATGCCAGGTGTGAAGTGACGTGCTTAGAGCTGTCCACTTGTGATTGGATCACCCAAGATGCATGTTAATACCAAGTTTAAACAGGGCCTCAGATCCAGTGTAAACACACACCCATTACCAGCCAGTAAAGTGTAAACACAGGGTGCAGTTGTAGAGACCACTGCGTCCGCACAAGGTGATCAAATACGAGGATGAAGTGACAAAAACTATTCTCTGCAACCAGTCTGAGTTCACAGTCTGACTGCTGGGATCCCGAATGATCCAGCTATCATTATTACTTTACGCTCCTGTGTTCCATATGACTTATTTTTCCAAGAGTTACAATTACTCAAAGAATAGTTTGATATGTTTCAGAGAAGACTGAGGTTGAAAGCTGCAGCAGCAGTGTTTTTGTTCCTGGAGCACTGTCAGTTGTTCAACAATCCTACAGAGGCACCTGAAGGTAGACAGGAATGATCACTTTTACAGGAAGCCCACAGAGACAAATGACACTCCCTTTACGAGACTGAAATAGTGCACAAAGAATGGGAATAACCCAAATGCTTGGAGCACATTACGTTTGTCTTGAGAAATACTCATGGGGGTGTATGGTTACAGAACTGAAGTATTTTGTTCTACCCAATGGCAACACAGCAACAACATCAAGAATCACATATAAGAGCTCAAATATAGGTACAAACAGTACCTGGTGATCTCTTGCTAGGGCGTAAGGGCATCATGTAGGACTGTCGTGGCAGGAGAGGCGAGGATGGAAGAGACATGGACACACCCTTAGCAAGGCTTAATCTGAAGACATCTTCCGGGACATTAGGGTGAATGCTGCCAGGCCCCTGGGGTGGAGGGTTTCCCTCGGGTGGGAATCTTCTTTGGGCACTGTGGCTGTGGACATCACCTGTTGAGGAGAACAACAAGGTTGTTACAGATTTGACATGTAATGCCATAAGGAAGAGCAGAGACCTTAAATTTAGCTACCTACTTAGGTATGGACTGATGTTCAGCAGTAAAAAAACAACAACAACAACACACAATTACACATTCCTATCTTTCTTCTCTCGTCATGCGTTAGTGCTTTTTAGCTGTTTGCATAAAACAGAGTTTTCAGGGCAGAAGGAAGTGAAGCTCAGGGGACTTTTAAACCTGTTTACACCGAAGTGTTATTGTGGTAAAACGCTGTTAAACCTCTGAGAATTATTGAACAAAGTGTTATATGAATGTACTGCACACTAATCAGCATTGTATATGAGTGCACAAGGCTGATTATGCAGGACTCTTAGGGCTCGGCACTGTTTTAAGAAGCAGAAATATAAAGAAAATGTGCACAAAGCACATGTACAATGGTTGAACTTGGAGGTCCAGTGTTTAACATTTAGAAGGATGTATTGGCAGAAATAAATGTATGATGCAAAGGTATGTTTTCATTAGTATAGAATAATCTGAAAATAGGAACTGTTGTGTTTTCAATACCTTAAGATGAGCAGTTTTTATCTGCCAAGGGAGAGCTGTATTCAAAAGGTTGCAATCTACAACTTCCCCGCTAAAAACCAGTGAATACCACACAATGATCCTTTAAGCTTAATTTTTTTCCCAATATATCATCGCCTCCAAGTGTGATGTGATCAGCTTTCCAAATGTGTCATTGAGGCCGTGTTTATTTCTGAGTTAATGTCATGTCTTCAGAGCCTTTCTGTTTCCCGTGTTCATTTTTAAGATGAATCAATTGAAGCTAAAATAAAGAGAACTGAGAGAGGATTTGGGCAGCTGTGTTCGCACATGCAGGGCTATGTGTAAAGAGTCAGAGACACAGTCAGAGCTTGTGTACTAGGAATGGCAGTCTATGGTCAGACTCCAACATACAGTTTATGTGTGGGCTGTAAAACTAAAACAATAAGCTGACGATTCTAAAAGCAGCAAAGAACTACCGATTTGGGTGTTCATTCCCAGTGAGTTTAATAGTATTGGCAATTATTTCACATTACACAAAGTAATTTGAGTCACTGTTAATAATCAATGAAGCAATAAGGTAAAGCCCAGCTTGCAGATGTGCTCCTGATTATCTAAAAACTATGTACGCATTTGATTCTGATATGATTCTTCAATAATTTGTGTGCATGTCTCATTGTTTAAATCCACATATGAAAGAACAATTAAGCAATGCAAGGATTTTATTTTGAGAGACCCGAACCTGCTAAAGCCTTTTGTTTAAGGTTCAAATACATAACTAAACTGACCTTGAAGCTGACCCAACTGAAACAAAGTACCAAACCATTTTCTTTTACTACCATCCTGAGTCTGAACACCAGGAATGTGAAACCTCAGAGGAAACATTGGCAACATGTATTTTGCTGAAGAAAGCAGCTGGGTTAAGCCAGGATGGCATTCTACAAATGTATAAAACAGATATACCATAGATGTAGGGTGAAAATGCAAAACTGCAAAAACGCCAGCTTTTCAGGAGCAGAGCAAATGTCTAACAACGTTTTTAATTTATCAAATAAGTTTTCACATATAGTTTCAAGATATTCAGTTGACTGTTATGCAACCACGTTACACAGGCAGGTACCACTGGCTTGCAGAGAAATCAGCTTACACAGTAGGGATAATAGTGGATTTCAGCATACGGTGGAGTGGTCGCTCTGAGATTTCCTGTATTGATTTGAACAAAACCAAAATATTCAACATGCATGTAGTTTCCCCTGTTTCAGTGGAAAGTTTTCCCTAGGAAGTACATTTAGGCTGTCGATACACTGCCCACCTTGTGCTCTTACTGTACCTGCTAGTTCACTGCCTGATTTGCAAACACTGTCCAAATTCCCCCCCCAAAAAAATTCATTCAAGGGTGTTCACAAGTTACACGAGTCAAGATACGAAGAAGTGCAAATAAATAATAGCGTTGCCCATGAAATCAACTTGACACTAAGATAGTGACAGAATGCTATGCCAGACAACGTCAGAGATAAGTCTCTTCATAGTTTGCTAGGGACACAAACAGGGATGATGATAGAGGTGGGAAAAAACGCAGAAGAGACCTGGATCCTAGAAAAACACAGGACTACATCATATGTATTTAAACCCAGGGTCATGGGCCAGTGAGTATTTCTCATGCCATCGGGGGTTATGAGAAGGACATCCAGTTAGTGGAGTAAATAAGGGTTGTGTCATTGACCACTAAGTTAAGATAACATGCAATTCACTAAGCACACTTGCTGGGTGTTCCTTGCTAAGTATTTGCACCTATTAAAGGACAGAAATCAAACGCAGTCAGTGAATTCACTCATTCACAGGCAGGTGCCACTAATCTTCATCTCGTCTCTCGTCCATATTCTTCTTCTCTCTCCCTGCAGGAGCACAGCTGAATGTTGATCATGAACTGGGCTCATGTATGTTTAACATAATTCTTATTGTGAAGAGTACTGAGAATAAAATATTATTATTTTTGTTGCCCACAGAACTCACTACATGCACTTTACTGATGCACTTTATCTTTGTCTATGTAATGTATAATATGTGTAAAATTTAATGAAGTTGATTAAAAAGGAAAAGGACAGTATTTCAGTGAGAAGTGGCGGTGGCATTATAAGAAGGGAAGGTGCAGTTTTTTTTGTCTGGTACATATTTTGTCATTAACACTGGTTTCAAAAAGTTAATTGTAAAAAGTGTGAGAAAAAAAATAATGCAAACCACCCACCTTAAACTACCCTAGGTGTCTACAGGTAACAGTTCCGCCTCTTGTTGACTATTCTAACACAGCCTTATGCTAAGTTCAGTAGTGTACAAGACAGCACATTTATAAAAGAAAACACAATCCAGAAAAACTGTTGTGGTGGTGTGCAATACAATCCAGTTGTCCAGAAATCTGCTGGCTTGCAATACTGTTTAAGCAAGCTGAGTTTTCTTTGTCCCTGTTCCCCAAACACAATCATTTTTACTGACAGGGCAGCCCCGCCATTTTGCTGTCTCACCTAATGAGATGCTATAATTTGTTCTCCTCAAAGAAATGGTTCCCCACAGTCTCTACAGATGACTTAGCTCAAGACTTGCAAATGACTTAACCTGGCTACTAGTTTGTACAATCCAAGCCCTCAATGGAAAAAACTGGTTTTGCTTTGCTGAGAACCAATCCTGCCTGGAAAGACCATTGTAGACATGGAGCCAGCTAACGGCAAATAATCTATTCATGCGGCATCAAAGTTGCCCACTCATCATGGCCACAAATTAAAATGTATGAATTATCAACCTCAAGATAACATATAATACCTAACTAATAATACAGACCATACGTCAACAGTCCCAGCTAAATAAGAACTGCAGATGTGGTGAACCACAGTAATGACAATTAGCTTTGGTTCTGTTTTCAGGACTGTGCTGCTTGGGAAGACTTCAGCAGATTAGCACTGACGCCTGTCTGCAGCCAGAGGTTTGTAGAAATCACTGAAGACTCAACTACAAGAGGCAAGCTACTATTAGCATCCCAACTCTCTCCTCAGGGAAATGAGTGTTGTTGGGCTGCCGGACTAATCAGAAACAGAGACCCATTTTCTCCACGCCTCCGCCTCGCCACGGGGGACACAAAGCTGTTCTGTGTTTTAAAGGGCTCCTAAACAAAGACGACTGCCAGACACAGGAAGCGGAAAGGTTGCAATGACACCTCTGCATGCCTTCAGACGTGGAAAAACCTGTGAATGACCTAAAGGTCACGCAGCCAAGGCCAGGACCTGCCATCACCCTGACCTGAGTGGGACATACAGCACCCACATTGATACCGACACTTTAAAGGGTCCTTCAGGAACTGTGTGTCCGACTGCAGGTTGTAAGTCAAGTTCTCTGTGGTAAGCAAGAAGCATATAAGAGATAAGAGTTTATCCTAGCATTTCGAATGTTGGTCCAACAAGTATTTCCCCTAGGTGTGAGAGTGGGGGTGTTATTACTAAATCGACTGATCAGAAGTTAATAATGATATATTCTGAGGCACTCTAGTGGATCAGGGGTTAAGGTGCTGACCATGAACCACCCAAAAAACTTCTAACAATACATTAACAATATCTGTACAGATTATAAAATGGAGGAAGGAAATAATAACATCTGAAATGCTTCTCCATCACCAGTTCCTGTGACAGCAGCCTTCATGGGGGGGGTCACAAGGTCTTCTTGATTTTAAGGCATGCTAGAAAACTTTAAAAATATACACAGAAGACCTACTGTATATGCCAGCATTTGGTTCAGTTATTGTGTTCACTATTTGGTTAATTTAACAGTTTTGAATATAATAATATAGCAGGGGTCATCGGTTTACTAAATCACAGAAAAAGGTCCCTTGTGGAGAAAGGTTGGGAACCACTGATGTAAAAGCTGCCAGCTGAGTGTTCACTTGCTGCAGTCACAGCAGGTCGTGGCTGATACAGGTTTCTGCCATATTGCATGCTAAAGAGATTATGACAAAGTTGTAATTTTGGTAGTTGGTTCTGAAAACAAGAGGCGCCACATAAAAGCTGGCCGTCCAAGTGCTGGTGAATGGGCTGCAGTGTGTCACGGTGACTGCTCTGCCATCTGACCGACACTTTATAACGCAGAGGGACACAAGGACAGAAGCTCGCCAGCGCTATTTCAGTTTCTTTCCTAAACCCTGGTTGGGGCAAGGCCTGCAATTTCAGCCCCTGCTGTGGTCAAGGAAATCAACCCTTTCTAATTATACAGTGCTGCCCCAAGATGATGTAAAAATGATTACAGTCCCTTGCGTGCTCTTTCCTCCTCATCAAAGTGAAGAGCCAGAGCCCACGAGGACATGCCCAGCCCATAAAAACAGTTCAATATTATTTCAAGACATTGATTTAGAAAAATAAACATTAAAGTACAAATCAATTATTTGAGCAGGTCAACGTGAGTCAATCGTATAAATTTATTCCAACCAATGCTCCGTCTAACTGTCTCCTACATTTGTAGTAACGTCATAAAGATGGAAAAATTATCTTTTGAATGAACCACATAAAAGGGAAATATAAAACCTCAACTGGCTGAATGCTGCTGAGGTTAACTGCACCAAATCATTATATTGATAATTATGAATTTCACATTTCTGTATCTCTTGCGTTCTGATTACAATATGCAGTGAATGGTTATCCTCTACAGCGTTTACTCAGATTACATAGTGACCATCCTCATCAAATAAAAGTCAACCACAATGAATTAAACCCCATTTCTTTTTTTATGTGTGGCCTAAGCATCCCTCTTTCCCCCGCCCGCCCTCCGCCAGCTTGCTAAGCACTCTTCATATTGAATGCTAAATGCTTTGAAATGTCTTTCATGGGTATAAATCTGGATAGTGTCTTTCACCTCTCAAGTAAATCTGTGCAATGGAATGTGATCTGTCCGTCCTTGTGAAAAAATGCAACCCCCCTCCGAAAGACCCAGACCCTCTCCATTGTCCAACAGAGGCCTGAACTGTCCAATAAAAGGATACAACCTTAAGGTATACTGCTAGGGTGCAGGCCAGACCACAAACAACTGCAAGGCAGTGTACATAATAACAGAGACAATACAGCAGCTCCATCTTAGATAGGTCTGTGCGGCACCTTAGTGTTTGGCACCTCTCTGAGGAGTCTGTTAAATGACATTTAGATGCCACTAAAATTAAAGGGGAACTTGGCAACTCTAGCCATTTCTTCGCTGGTTTCCACTTTTGTCATCGCATGTTTTCT
>NW_023340095.1:12565430-12566020 GCF_004916995.1 Morone saxatilis | reverse complement strand
TGCCAAGTTCCCCTTTAAATTAATTTTCACCAAAGATGGAGTGTGTTTAACACAAGTCGAGAGGAATGTGGGACAGGAAGGTTAACTGACCCACATTCCTCTATTGACCCACATCACTGTGTTTGTTTGAACGGGAAGTCGGAAGCTGTGTTACTGTGCTGTGTACTTTATGTGTGTCATTTTTGGGGGCACCAGTGTTGGTGAGGGTCTACATGTGACCACTGTTCCTCTTCACTAATGCAGTTGTCCTGTGGTACAAATCATCATTATACATAATACATAATGTGTACCTACCTGTAAGAATCTTTTAAGTGAGTTAAGGAAACATAGGGGAACTTCAAAAGGTACAGAGAGACCACAAAGTCTCCACCTGGAATTCTGGTAAATCATTTGCCAAATTGCAAGACTATGTAATGTAGGAAAGACTCAGAAACCATAATACTGTATATGCCGAATACAGAATAACTGTTAGTTTGTCCACTGCCTGTAGTATTCAATGACAACCACAGAGAATATTATTTACAGTGCGAACTATGTTGGCAAAAGACGGTTATACTAAAATAATCTATTAGGGCTGCTCGATTATGGAA
>NW_023340095.1:12558914-12565275 GCF_004916995.1 Morone saxatilis | reverse complement strand
ACACACACACACACACTCTATTAGCTTCTCGCTAGTTAATTTTATGGACCAAAGAGAAAATGAAGAAAGGCTATAATTAATGCAGATTCTTTCAGTCGACACACAAAGCACGATGACCATAGGACAATCCACCAAAGGGGGAATTCTCCCGCTAGACTGAGTGCCAATGTGGATTCCCTGTGTACTTCCGAGACCAGGGTGACAGTCTCACAAAAGCTGTCATGGTTAACACACAGCAACCCACAGAGAGGAGAGAGAGCCAGACAACAAGGAATACAGCATGGGGGAGGGTATTCAGTACAAGTTCTCTGTGATGATGAAGGATAAATTTGATCTGATATGTTAATAAGATGCAAATTGGTAAATCACTAAATGATTTAAGACATTTGAAAGAATAGAAAAAACGGTTAAACAAAGCCATACGGTTTGTGAAATCCTATGGTGGCATCAGCGTTTTTCTCATGAGGCTATTCTAATTTCAGACCACTTCACTCACACTTCACTGGTAGCCATAGGAACAGTCAAAATACTGTATAAGGCAGCCTGACAAAAGACTGTAAAACACACACTGATGTCAGTTATAAATAATAAACCAAACCAAGTGTGTGAACTCGCTTGCAACACACTTTTTGTTTTCACTTGTATAACTTCATTTCTGGTGTAGGTTTAAGTATACAGGGAAAAAGGCAACCAATGTGACATGTCTTCCTTGCGGCGTCTAATTTCCACTCTTGTTCATTGTATATTAAGAATATTATTATATGTTAAGTGTAACAAAGTGCCCATATCCTGTGGGCAATCAAATTCCATTAAGTCTCCAACTGTCCAGAGCAACTCTCTTACTGGTTACAAAGAATTAAGCTTCTATGCTGGTGGCCCCTGAGGAGAGAAAACAACTCTGACACTGTCTTTAGTTTTAACTTGTCAGAAAGAGGAACAGCTCCTGCAGCTCTGAAACCCTCAACTCAAATCTATATGCACTTGATAATGAGAACAAATGAGCTGTTTTATGCAAAGCTAAGACGCTGAAGGCAAATTGAGACTGCAGAAAGGGGTTCAATCCAAAACACTAAGACTCAGTCTATCTCTCTTTTTCCCTCTGATGCACACTCTGCAGCGGCCCGAGCTCTGGAATTTCTCCCCACCGGCCCCAAGGGAACAGAGACTGACAAGGAGGAGGATGTGTGTCTCTTGGGGAGAAGAAGTAGAAGAGAGGGAGGAGGAGGAGGGCAGCACTGGGCAGGCACCATGACATTTCCCATTCCTCCTAATAAATCGCCAATTTAAGTGGGTATGGGGAGAAAAATATGAGCCGCACATCTTCAGCCAGACTATCCTGACCATGTTTTATTTCAAGATTTGTGACAGGGAAGTAGTAGGAAGGCAAATAAAGGGGCCGACAGAGGAAAAATACTGTGTGCTACGTAATACAAAAGTTAAGTGGAGCAGATTTTAATTAGACCATTCTAACTGAGTAAGAGGATATTACTTGACGCACCAGAGGAGAAAAGCAGGTGTGGAATAATAATAATTGTGAAAAACACACAATATTAGCCTATGACTGCACACGTTTGGTTGGTCTTACATAAACTTGGGAACTATAATATATTGATGGAGACATATTACTGTGTGTGTGTTTCAATCACTCTCACAGTTGCTGGTGAGAACAGTGTTTATACAGTAAAAAGGTCCACCACGTTATTTTCTTATAAAAAATAATTCTATTACATTTTAGATTTCCGGTTTGCATGTTGTAGATAGAAGACGATAACACACATAACACAAATGCAAATGTTTGACCATCCAGGACAATCGAAATGAAGCAAATGGCCATGTTGAATAGCCAAGGGCTTGACCTTGTTTTATCAGTGCTTTGGAATAAATTAGAGCAGATCCACTGTTGACAGTCCTGGCTGGAGAGTTATTGATATTCATCCATCAGTATTGTGTGTGAGGTCCCAGTATGAATGTCTCTCCACAGGCAAGTGGGGTACGCTGTTCACTCCCACACTAAAGGAAAAATACACATCTCATCTATCGACTCACATGGGATGTGAGGATGTAAGGATGGTTTATTAACTCAATGTCTTGAATTAGAATAAAAAGCATCACTAATGCTGCTTTCTTTTTACCATTGTTGAGCTACAGATGTATTCATGCTTCTACAGTGAAACCATAAAATGTCTCACATGGGGTTAATTACATCAATGTCCTCTACGAGTCATGGAAGCAGCTGGTACAGTCAAAGCGAAGGACAGATAGATGATGGATAACGCAGCCCATTTGTCCATACTATGATCAATCGTTTTAACACAGCAAACACACCTCTGGGGCCACTAGGCTTCAAAGTCACGATGCAGCCAGATGAGAGGTGGACAAGAGTTTTCAGCTGTCCCACATTCTCCGATTTCTCTCAACCTCGGAGCTTTCTCCAAAGTCCTGCTGCCAATTTCTGACTGCTATCTGTTAACAACATGGATAAAGCAGCTCTGAGAGAAAGGTGGAATTTATTTCCAGTGCAATGTGGACTGGAGTGCTGGGTTGCCATGGAGATCCGGTTTAACAACAGATTTGGCTTGCCATTAGCACAGATCATTAGGCAGAGCTTCTGCTGGGGCCAGGTGAGGTCATGAGAACACCAGTAACCCCTGGACAACAGCCTGTTCAGTAGCGTTAAATGGACGAGGATATGGAACAAAGGCCGTCCGTCCAATCCTTCCAAAGAGCCTAATCCCATAAGCAAACACGCACCAGGGCAAATCGTGCAGCTTTGTACTATCTTTGGAAGTCTCTGTAAAAAGGTGAATCAGTGTGAGTTTAGCATCAATCATATTCGCCTCATTTGATGCATTTAAAAGGGTCAGTAGGAACTTCTTTTTCACTAATTAGCAAGGGGATGATATCCTGATTAGTTATTTTCATGATTAATAATGGAAAAAAATAGTTAATTAACCCCTTCTGACTCAAAACAAAGCTTCTTACGCCACTCCAACAGAATGCAGTGCACCCCAATTTGTATTCTGCACAAACCACTTTTTTTGTTAGCCATTAGTAAGCTTCACCAACAGAGTTTCCAAATAAAGAATGATCTTGAAATGCCACCTCTTAAAAAAGAGATGTAAATATGAAGAAGGAGCACTCTACGCAAACCGTTCCTCTTTGCAATAAGCACTATCCCCAGTTCCTTTGAGGCTGGGCACAAAGGAACTGAGGTCATTAGTTCAGCCTGTCTCAAACCCTCCTGAGCTAAGGATGGCAAGACATTCATCTGCAGGCACAATTACAAAAAAAAAAAAAAGAGTCTCTGTGTTCAGAAATGCAGAACAGAGCAGTGCAGAGCAAAGTAGGATAGAGGAGAGAGAAAGGGGCCCCAAGCCCGAGACTGAACAGAGGTCTCCAAAGACACCCACATAGACTTTTCTGAGAGTCAGACACTGTGACAGCATGGGCCAGTGTCTGCATAGAAAGACGGCGATCTATGAGAAAAACACAACCCTCAAAACTCTTGGAAAAAATATCAGAGTCAACTAAAGAGAAGGTAGGCGATGAATAGCTGGCATTTCGTACATGTGACAGAGCAATCTTCTGCACAAAAAGAGACACTTAAGTGCTCATTTAGATCACAGACAAAGGATGTTAAAAGGTATGAAAGCAAAAAAGAAAATCAGACAGAAGGAATGTGTCTGCCCAGGCAGGTCACGCTGTAATTAGAAAAACCCGTGGCCTGGTGACCTCTCCAGCCAATGAACTGCCATGACAGCCACTATCGCCCCTTCAAAGACCGTCTAAAAACACCCTGGCATGTTGACTGATAAACTGTTTTTCCTCCTCTTTGAAGTAGCAAAAAAAAGTATGAGCCCATGGATGGGGCTGGTGTGTTCCCGTTGCTGTAGATGACGTCACCCCCTGCTTCCACCGAGTCCTCGTGTATTTGTTTGGCCCCTTGTCGGTTGCTGTGGACACGCTTCCAAGGTCACAGGCATGATCGATGCCGAGTGTATGAGAGCCAAACTAGGGTAATGGAGAGTGGTCACCGGCTGCGATGGCAGACAGTGGAAATCATCCCAGTCAGAAACCATTGGGCAGGAAGAGCAGTGCCAGATTTGACCAATATCTCTCTTTCATTTAGTTTTCCTACGTACATGTGTTGTTGGTTGAATGTCAACAAAGCAACTATGCAAATTCAAGTCCAAATAAAGCTTTTGCAAACTGAAAAATACATTTATCAATACTTTAATGAGCCATAACAGTAGTTTTAGGTACAGAAAAATGTCTACAGTAAGGTATTTCACATCAGTCACAGAATTCAGAAAAAAACGTGTTATGCAACTACCAATAAAAAAAGTCCCTTTTCTAAAAAAAAAAAAAACTTTTCAAAGCCACACCAAGGAACTAGAAAGGTGACAAAAGGTGAGTTCTAGTTAGTAACACAACTGTTAGGCCATGTTTTTGTAACCAAAGGTACATTTTGAAGCGTGGAATATAATCAGTAAAAACTATGAGCTGAATAGCCTTTCTTTCTTAGGAGTCTTAAGTGATAATGATGTGAAAGTAAAATGTAGCCAGAGCCTAATGTTTGTTGTAAAAGTCTCAGAAAAAACAGAAAACAGCGTGACTGGCCGACCAGGTTCACTACTTTCTCCGAGAGCCCTTATTTTGCTTTTCAGAAGCAGAGACAGGGAGTGTCTAATGTGGATACACCTGAGGTTTGTGTGTATGTGTGTGTATGTGTGTATTTGTACATGAATGTGTGTGTAAGTGAAAGATGTGGTTTGAGCTACGCCCTGCTAATCGTTGCCTGCTGGCTGCACGGTGCTTTGATAGCCATGTAGGTCTGTGCGCTCAATGGTCTCCTTTGTAGATCAGGTGCATTCTTTTCTCCACCATTTTAAATCCTACCTCAACTGTCTGGACATTGAAATCTAGATAAACATGACTGGGAGCAGAAATAGCAAACATGGGCCAAAAAGCCATTTCGCAATTGTGAAAGCTTTCTTTTAATTTAAGCTACAAAAAGGGCATCTATTTGTTACAGAATAGTTTGACTTAAAGGCTCAAGACTGCATGACTTTTTTCAATATAAAGTGGAAAACCATGAGCTGATGATAAAGGAGTCAGTGGTTCGGGTCTGAGCACTAGTTATTATGGTTAATCAAAGGATGTTAATAATGTATCTTGAGGTTGCTTGCCTCTCTCTCGGTCTCCGTCACGCTCTATCTGTGTGTATGTGTGTGGCATAAAGTGGAGTCTGTCTTCCTGTGCTGCACAGGTCACTTACTGTATGTAATCTGTGGTCTAGACATCCTGGGGTTGACAGTGTGCATCTTGTTTGTCTGTCTTGCTTCAGCACTCACAGCTTTTAAGTGTACGGCAAGATATTTATGAAAAGCAGTCTGTCTTTTTTCATAAATAAAATTCTGTCTTTATGCTTCAGTATCAAAACTGTATAGTAACACTGCCTTTCATTGACTAAAGGCTTGTTGTCACCACACAAACGTTTCATCCAGAAACCACAGCATGCATTAATTCACCTGTCGCACATGCTTATCCTCGGCTCAAGAGCAGTTTCCCTAATAAAATAAAATGATAAAACTTCCACCCACAACGGAAGAACACCGCAAGGGAGTTTTCTTTAAGTTCCCTTACAAGCCACAGGGACAAGGAGGGAGTGTGTCTTAAAATGGCTGCGGTAGATATGGCTAGAGAGGAGGCTGCCACCCAGCTGTTGGTGAAGAAGAACCAGGCTAACAGTTTGACACTGAAACCTGTGGGCAGACTGCACTGAGTAGTGTTTGTTAATGTCTGAGGGGAGGGTCGGCCACCGTGTATACGTCAGTGACAGAGTTCATTGTGATCCCGGTTTATTGCTCTCCCTCGGTGATGATGGAGGACTGCACCTAACCAGCAAATAACAGACACCTCAGACGAGAAAAAAAGTTTCTTAGTCACCCATATTAGCAACACGAAGCACATCCTTTGCCAGTTAGATGACCATTCATTTTTTTTCTGAAGCCAAAGTGGTTGGCACACATTAAAAGACCAAGAAGCAAGAGGAAATTGTAGGGCAAAAGCGAGCCTGTTGAGTGTTTTAGTATTTAACTAATGTCCTCAAAGAACAGTCTGTGGTTATTTCTGACTCACATCTGAACAAAGATGAAGCATTTCCATTTCTGATCCAATGAGAGACAGCTTAAGTATTCCTGAGCAACACAGATTTGTTAAGAATTATTTTAGCTGCACTGTATTTTACATTTCCTATGAAATACAAAATATGTGACAAACGTCATGATTAGAATTATATCTTTGTCCAGTATGCTAAAAAGCAGATTAAAAGCACCTGTCCATCAAAAGCTCTTTTTTG
>NW_023340095.1:12558365-12558895 GCF_004916995.1 Morone saxatilis | reverse complement strand
GTTTGGACAAATAACTGCCCAACCACCTGCGGTTATTGTTTATTGAGGGAAGTCTTCCCATAACAGTAAAAATTCCTCATGTCAAACCCCTGAGGGCAGCTGAAACAGAAAGAATAAAGACAACAGGGAAGGAATCTCTGCGATGTCAGCTGCATTATTTAACTGTATCACTACAGAGAGGGAATAAACAACACAGACAACAGAACAGAAACTACACACACCAGGAACGTAATCCCTGCATTGTCAGCTGCTTTGTTCAACCTAACTAAACCACTATAAACAATAACAGCAGCAGAAACTACGGCCTTTGAAATCATTAGCTTTATTAACACCTCACTGACAGGCTCAACAAAAGCTGAGCATCATAAGCTCTACAAAGGAAGTGTTTATTGCACAGGTATTGAGTCCACACCTGAAGGAGATTCAGTATGAAGAGTTAACCTACTAACTAACTATATTACTGTGGTGCTTTAAATGTTAAAAAAAAACATATGAAATCCTACAAACGCAACAAAATCGAGCTTTGTAAC
>NW_023340095.1:12558182-12558338 GCF_004916995.1 Morone saxatilis | reverse complement strand
AAGTTGCTGCTGTGTGAGCCTTGAAAACAAATCACTGTTTCATGTCAAAACACCCAGGAACTCACAGAAACTGCAGAGGTAGCATGTACCAGTCACCACCACAGCTGAGGCAACAGAGTTCAGTGCTTAATGGTCTCTCTCTCTTTCTCTCTTTCT
>NW_023340095.1:12551401-12558172 GCF_004916995.1 Morone saxatilis | reverse complement strand
CACACACACACACACACCATTAGTTTGCGTATGGGTCTAATATGTCATGAACATCCCCTTCGTCTTTTCACTTTATCTGAAATCTAAATGAGGTTGCTCCTAATTACGAATTGCCTCCCTAAAAATGACATTACAGACTTACAAATGATCTAGGCAGCAAA
The DNA here is from genome assembly GCF_004916995.1 of Morone saxatilis. Taxonomy (NCBI): domain Eukaryota; kingdom Metazoa; phylum Chordata; class Actinopteri; family Moronidae; genus Morone; species Morone saxatilis. Next base: position 12,558,011 of record NW_023340095.1, on the reverse strand, counting down.
CCAATAACACATTACGTTACCGTCTAAGTCGGCACATCCCAAGCTGATTATATATAGCTCATTATATCTTTTTGTCTGAGGAGAAAAATCACCTTCTGCTATGGGAACCTTGATGATAATAAGAGGAAAGTAGCCATGTGTTTGAAATGAACACAGAACTTTCACCTTTTCAGGGGGACTTTGGTGCAGATGCAGTTGGCTATTATGCATCAATGTTTGCCTCCATCACATTTTAACGGTTAAACCATTAAACCATTAAACTATTCAACAACAAATAACATTATGTCATTGCTGTCAGCATGACATACCAGGACAATTATTGCCGCAGTAGATACACTGCTAGGAAATTCCAGCAGGGCAGTAGGGTTGACCCCCTTTTCTGTGCTGGCAGGTCAACAACAGGACGGCTGCCTCCAGTCCGGCCAGGTGCATGAGAGGCTTCTGTCTCCGCACTGCCAAACAAATGAAGAAAAGCCCTGCCAACTGGTGATGGCTGTGTTTGTGTGTACATGGCTTGTGTGTGTGTGTGGGTGGGTGGGTGTGTTGGGGGTTGGAGGAATAAACAGCTGAAACTGTTATCATCCTCAAAGAGTGCACGGTAATGCATGCTAGTGTGATTAACACTGCGTCACCCACAACAGACAGACAACTGTCTGGCAGCTGCCTCAATCAGCCGAGCTCACTGAGTGGTAGTCAGAGGGCCTTCAGAAGAATTACCTAACACACACTTGGCAATTAAAGCTGAGTCAAAAATGCTGTTTCTCTGGGTCACATCATGACGAGATGCTGATTGAAAATATTCCCACGAAAGCAGCAACAGTAAGAAGCAGTATACTTTATTCAAGAAAGTGAGGCTATAGAGTGAGTCAGCCAGCAGACTACTTTCGGGGAAAAGAGAATTAAATGTTGGTGGAGAAATGGAGACCTGTCCTCACATGTTTCAAGTCCACCAAAGGGATCTAACATGGCTTAGCTTTTCACTTCACTTACACCAATCAAAATTCAACAGAGAAAAACACAGCCAAAAACTTGGGCTGCACTAATTGATTGGCCTGTAATCAAATTTACAGAGCGAGACGAAAAAAAGGTGGGTTGAAAAGTGACATTTTCTACTTTGATTTGCTGTTCTGAAGCTGGGATTGTGTGGGTGCACCAAGTGGACAACCATGTCCACTTACAGGGTTTCTTCTGCCTATAACTGCTATAGGCTTACTGCTGTTACTTCAGAACACAGCTGGTGAAGAGTGTTTGCATCAGGAGGAAAACAGGATGAAACTGATTCACATAAACTTCCTTCAAGACAAAACACTGTCCCAAAGCAATTCTACCAACTTAGAACAAGCAAGTTGTTTTGCAGTGCAGACACTGCTGTGAATTAATAGGAAGTCATAGGTGAAACTCACAATAAAATCTGGGGGGGCCTGTATCCTCAAAGAGAACGCCAATTAAAACACTGTTTGATTCTTTACAATATAATCATCTTCTTGTGCCTTGGGGTCCTAAATCTATTAACTCCAGTGAGGCCTACTTGCCATGTAACCTCTCAGAAAATGTTGACATCAAAGGCAACAAGCCACAGCAAACTAGCATCCCACTTCCGGATTGGCAGACCATAAAAAAAACGAGTACTTAAAAGGGATTAAAAAGGCCAATTCCAAACAGATTCCTTACAGACTGAGTCTTGAAGAGGCAAGCGAGGAGGAGGAGGAGGAGGAAGGATCTAGGAGGAGCACATGATGGAAAGACTAAATTAGCAAACTGTGTGTTTTTGTGGTCTTGGCAATGGGGAGATCCCAAAGGAGAGCTAATGACTGTAGTGGTATCTGGCATAGGGGCCAAGTTTCCTTGACTGCTTTAAAGTTGCCTCCAGTCCATAGCCACCATGTCATGAGCAACATATGCTGAGCTATCTTGCAATTATACCATTATCGAGGTCTCTCCTCCCACTGATTTCCATTGTATGTTGCTGATGCAGATTTTTACAGGGATTAGTCTTTCTGGTCCTTTCTGAAGGACGGTAAGTCTGTACAGGTCTGACTGGCAAGAATTTAAGACTGTGAAAATCAACGGGGTGCTCTAATTAACACAATTTTCATTCATCTGCAAGAAAATTAATCTGTCAAGAATAATTTTTTACCTTACTAAACAACACTGATGCTAGATCAACCAGATAAAACAAATCCTTGTAATATAATCCAATGTGAAAATGGCAGAAAGACAGAAATGTGTATAACAAAGTACATGACAAAACTCAGATGCACCACACATTTAATTTAAAAACAACTTTCTAACTCAAATCATTTGGGTGGGAAAAAAGGTAATCTTTATTCAAGCCTCGCAGAAGGTGCAGTGAATATTTTATGTGCAATATGGTACCATCTTGTCTCAGGGACCATTAACTATACTGCAGTGTACCCAATTTGACTAACATGGCCTTCCCCATCAGGGCTTCTGTGTTACAAACCTCATCTCAGATCCCACGAAGGATGTGCATTTACACACAAATTCTGCTCTTCAGGGACAACGGACAAGTAAACACAATGTGGCACAATAGGCAATATAAGACTTTCAGGGCAAATTACTATTTGATTCCTGACTAAGAAATACAACCTACTGTAGCTGTTAATGGGTGTATAACTCATCTAAATCTTAATCAAGATTACTCGAGGAACAGCTCTTATTTATGATAGGCCTTTACCTGTGATTTGCCAACAATCTCACGAGAAATGATGCACATTTTATTGAGCCTGACCTTGAAAAACCTCTTAAAGCCTGAAAATAAAAAGCTATGCAGTAGAGATTTGTGCCCCACACAGGAACAACAGTGGGGCAAAGTGACCACTGCTAGCAGTTGTGTCTCTGTGACCTCTCATCTGTCTTAAGAGCACTAAACGACAGAGAGGAGTGGCCACGTTTTATTGTCCCAGCATGAGAAAGGGAGACAGAGCTGCTTTGGCTTGATGAATGGGCTCCAACTGGGAAAGTAAGGCGGGGATAAAGGAGCTGTATCCCGCCATAAAACGCTGCTGCTCCCAGCATTCACGTACACAGACCCTCCCACGTTTGAGTGTGTGTGTGTGTGAGGGTGGGTGTGTGTGTGTGTGTCTGTGTAACAGGGCAGCCGTGTTATCAGAGTGATTCATGCACGCGAGACAGGTTGCGACAACTTGATAGAAGACAATACAAGCCTACAATACTAGATTCTTCCTCTGTACTGTACTCGAGAGCAGCGGAGGAGACCGATGTGTGAAGCCAGTCAGACTCTCTTCCCTTTAATTTCAGCGCCGACTGTTGAGTGAAGCGACCGCGTCAAACAAAGGCAGAGAGAGCAGAACTATGAGACGTGTATCTACTGTATACAGTGACTGTTTGAACCAGACTACCTGTTAAAACCAGTCCTGGGGTTTTAAATCAAGTCTATGCTGGTGGATGCAGTGTAAGCATAAAACAGATTATTGGATGGGGCCACTGCATGAACAAGAGACTAGTCAACAATGTATTTTCTGAGCGTGACTCATGTTTAGTCATGTCGGAAAATACTCCCGATTTCCAAAGGAAAAGAAAACATCTGTTATGACACAATGGCTGGGCTTTCTCTACAGTCAAAATTAAATTGAAAAAGATGGAGGGTTATAGTCGTACCAGAGGGTCTGTGTCGGATGATTTCTGAGACACAGTGGGCTGAGGCTGGGCTGTATCCCCGGTGGCATACAGTGTTTGAGCCTACACAGTTGTAATTTACCCTAATCTTTATATTAAATGTGCCAAATGCTTTAGTAAAGCTCAGTTTGAGTTATGGCGAAGGTGCTTACAATGGTGTATAAACAAAGCACTGGAGGGATTTATTTTAACGCCACCATTCAGCCACACTACCTGCATATACTGTATATACTCCACTGGCCTCAGCTATATAGCTATGTTTTATGTTTATTTTAATTTGTTTGTAACTAACTTAACCCACAGTATTTTAATTTGTTTTTCGTGTGCAAACATCTCTTCCCGCTCTGACTGTGGGTATTTACATTTGTGTCACTCACTCAGAACCACACAGTGCTCTTCAAAGGAAATGCTTCACAGACAGAGACGGTAAGGCTAAATTATTGGCCATATATATATTCAGGCAATTGCTGCAAATGATGGCTTAGATGACAGTGTGTTTGCAAAGTGCACACTTACGATTTAGCGTGGCTTTTGTGCTTTCATCTCAACTTTCTCTGCAGTTTACTTTTGCTTTATTTAACTAACTTCAGCCTTCACAGTCTGGATCTTTACATAGACAGGCGAAAGACAAAGTTTCTAGAGTCAGAACTGAATTTATAAACAATGAAAGTGTTTTTATATCTGCCTCTGAAAAAAAGGGTTTGTCTAAGCCTCTTGGCTATGTGGTATTTGTTCCCTGAAACCTAGCATTCTGTTTTAACTCCTGATCTTTCACATACCTGAATCCTTCTTGCTCCCCTTGCCTCCATCTCTGTTCTTCTTCAGCACCGCTTTGAACATGGCGAGATTCTTGTAATCCTCTCTGTAGGGCCCCTGGAGGAAAAGGAAAACAAACTTACAACCATGACAAGACAACAGAAGTGCATCTACTGTCACTCAAACAAAACCATGGAAATGATCCAGTAACACAAAAAAGTCTATTTCTATTCATGGGACAGAAAAGATGCAAATTAGAAAACCCTCAAAAGGTGCCCTCAACAACACAGCACACAAAATAAAGTGTATATCCGCATTTCATACTGCTTAGCTGGCATCCGCCTGGGAGTTTTCCCACAGCGCTCTCAATCCTGCAGGTCATCAGTGGAGGGGCGCATGGAAAGAATGCTCTAATATTTAAACAGAAAAGGACAAGTCCTGCTATCTTGATATGCAGGAAAACACCCTGTCGAATGCCCTGAATTCCACATGTAATTGATGCTATGTGGCTGAACTTGGGTGTCTGCAACTGCTTTCCACAGCTGTTCCCAAGCTAGTGTGCATTTTGAATCCTTAGAGTTAAACGGTATAATATGAACTCAAGGTCCAGCCTGGAGATGCTTGTTTACTTTGGGATTATTTATAGGCTTATGTAGTTAGACAATGGTAAAACATACTTAACTAAACACAGCAGCAGCTACAGCCGTTCACTGTGTGGGATTTTTTGGTTTCTAAACACATTATAGGCTACTACAGGGTACCCTACTGTATTAATAGCAGCAGAACAATCTTCCCAATGAAGAGAACAGAGTGGTTTCAACCAAATAAGGGTATGCTTTCTGCAAACAAAACACACAGTCCTTGTGCTGAACCACGGAAGCCAGGCTTTAAATATCTAGGTCTTCTTACTGCTGCTGTGAGAGAGGCTATCGATCTGCCCCTTTTCATCCTTGATGGTTCCAGATGAAACATTGTGAGGCAGAGCGTCCACTGAATCAGTTATAGGAGGTGAGGTGTAATTCCCTGATGAGCTTATGCTACTCCAGTCAGCCTTGACTGGTGAAAAAATTCCTCTTCATGGGATTTTACTCCACCGAGTCACACACCATTCAAGATTATGAATGCAGTTTCAATGTGGGAGCCCACGTGATTACCGTGTTTGTGTTTCATTAAGTACCCAGGGAGAAAACACACAGAGAGAAAGCAAGGCCGTCACATTCTCCAACCTTACACCACTGTTTACCTGTACCTTCTGTAACCAATCCATTTGAGTATTTAATTACTCGGCTCTGTCCAATTATTACATCAATGCCCTTCTATCTGTCTGTACAGTAAATTGATTTCCTTTAAAGTTGCCGAACATTCATTCAATATTCCCCTAATACCTACAAACCTTACTGCAGTCGCACCATCAGATCAGAAAGGCCAGGTACTTCCACTGTGAACATAACCTCGCCTTCTTCTAGCAGAACTTTGTCTCTCAAATAAAAGACATCCAGAGTCAGGTCCCTTGCGCAGTAACACCTGAATTTGGCATGTAAGGCTTACATAACAAAGAGGATGCGTAAGTGTCTGCTTAGTTGATCTTAAGTAGGGCTCAAGTCAACCTATAATGATGACAGTAAGCTGGAAATATGTATAGTTTTTTTTTTATTCCTGATACACTTGGAGAAACCTAACAACCTAATTACCAAACTAAACCAACTGATACTAAATCAATATAATTATAATATATAACTCTACCTAAAAATATGTGAACAAAAACCAATCCATTAACAGTCATGAGGTTGCAGCAGTAGTAGGACACAGAGTATTTGGGAGCTCTGAACAAAGCTTCAAAAATCGTCGTCTAGAAGGGAAATATATGGTGATCTAATCTAAACGACAGTCATTAAAGTCTGGTATGTTTTTGATTGAAATACTGAAATAATAACAGGGAGATTAGATGGTAGGATAAAGTACAGAACGCCACTTCTGGAAGTGGAATTAGTCTAATGCTCAAGAATGCACAGGTGTCTGAATCTAGTCCTCGGCTGCTTAAGAACATGACAGCAATGTAAACGCCAGGAGTGATGTAGTAAGAAAAGGTCTGAGGATATCAGTATCTATAAATACGCCGCACTTTCGCCGCATAAATTGCCGATTTCCGCGCAAAATATGCGGGGCTTGCATGATTTCATAATCCCTGCATTTT
>NW_023340095.1:12525682-12551301 GCF_004916995.1 Morone saxatilis | reverse complement strand
GGGACCATCAGTTACTAAATGAACATCATGCTGTATGGAAGAAGACTGAAACTAGAGACTGAGACCAGAAACTCATCAGGAAACTGTTTACTGAGCTCATACAGGAAGTGAGAAGTCGGCTCATCTCTCCATAAGACTGAATGGTATTGTTTTTTATTGCCGCCTGCTGGACATTACAGAGAATGCAGATTTAAGACACTTCACAGACCCGGAAGTTCTGTCCATTATATACACTGTCAATGGCTGAACCGCCATGTTTCTACAGTAGCCCAGAACGGACAAACTAAACATTGTCTGTAGATAGGGCCTTTTGTATGTGTTCTGAAATTCAGCTGTTCAAAATGATTATTTGGTGTATTTTCTGGGCTGCGTGCAGACTTTGAAGTGCAGTGTAGACAGAGGAGCTTTTTAATGTCTAAAGAAAGAGAACTACTCATTCATCCTCACAGCCTCCACAGACTGTATGTTCATTACTTTATAGTGTCACTGTTTTAACACTAGAGGGAGCCACACAACTTGACAAACATCAGCAGCTTGTCTGACTATGGAGAAAAAAAGCCTGCAGAGTTGAGGAGACAACATGGTAAAAAGTTGATCTATATGGATTATATGGAGGCCGAACTGACAGTCAGACAGGGTTGTTACGGACACAAAAGCAATTGTTAAAATGTCATATTTCCTAAAGGTATTTTGGCGTAATATATTTCCATAAACTACAGAACACAGTGAAAAACAAATATTTGTATATACTAAAGACCAATAAAGATAAGATAAGATAAGATATGCCTTTATTAGTCCCACAGAGGGGAAATTACAAGAGATTTATAGTGAAAGAGAGGCTTTATTTGTCATGACTTCATGACATTATTCCACGTTGAATTAAAAGTGAATATATATCATCTGACAGAGAAGAGTAGTCTATAAGAAAACAATGGACAGATGATGCAGCTGCTGACTCTAAAGCCATGACATCTCTTACCCAGCTCTTACTGGTGCAGCTCCATCGCCAATAACATGAAACTGCTGGTACGAGGTCATAGTTTCACCCCCGTCTGATTTGACTGTGACCATCGCACATCAGTTTCATATATATGGGCCATTAGGGGCCAAATGAACCTGGGACTGGAACTGATGGGTGATGACATTGATTGGTTTGATAACAGTCGAATCAGGTTCAGGTTAAGAAACTATCCAACACAATATAAAGGGGTGTCAGAGTCTTAAGTATCAATACACATGTGTATTTTTTTGCTTCATGTGAGCTAATAGAATAAACAGAAGATAAATGCTGAGAAAAATAACAGTAAATAATAAATCTGTATTCCCCTCATTAGCATCTTATGACCCCTCACTGGGCCAGAATAACCCCTTTGGGCCCCTGGGAAAAAACCTGTCTACTTTTTAGTAAAACTTGAGCACAATATAAACATATAACTAAACTAATAATACAGATGTTACCCTAAAGCACCTGACAAATAAACTCTTAATGGATTTAATACACAGTGAACCTGGGGTCGTTGCACAGTCCAAAACAAGCGCTTCCTGTACACCTGAAGGTGAATGGTTGTAATGAAGGTCTTATTCATTGCAGGAACTCTTTCATTGAGTATACATGTTGTCTCTTTGTATAAATGGTCACAAATACACAAGATCACTACTATTTCCACACACACAATCTATTTTTATTGTGTATTAACAGCAGTTGCAGTACAAAGTAAGAAATAGTACCATAAATTACAAATCCAACATGCTAAAAGTATACAGGTTAACATAAGGATTCACTCATTCTTGATGAGTTGCATATAACGGAATAAGCATAGATAACGGCACCTAAAAACGAAGGCTGTTGGTGTGCTGTGTGCAAATACTCGGGCACAGGGCCAACAATTGGAGAGATGCCACCAAAAAAGGCAGCTGACAGACGGTTTAAATAGTCTCTTATTGTTATTCACTTTGAGCCACACCATCTGTATAAAATGTGCGATGTAAATAAAATAAAAGAATTCGTTTTTATGCTCATTATGATGATGATTATCATTATTATTTAAAAATGTCAACACTGTCAGTATGGCATTACAGAAAAATCAAAAACCCAGAAAAGGGTTTTGCTGTAAAGGCTAACATGAAATAAAAGAAAAATGGTTTTACATGAAAATGTAAATATCTTTTATAATAACAGTTGTGTATATCTTAGTGTATTCACCTCACTCTGTTCAGATTCAGAATTCAGATTCAGATTCAGATTCAGAAATACTTTAATAATTTTGTTGGGTGATATCAAATGTCACCCCCAGAGGGAAATTATATCGTATACATACTCCAGATACAAATGACTATTTATACCAAAAACATAAATATATATACCAACATTCAACACAAAAAAAATATAAATATATACATAGAATATAATAGGTCAGTATATATATAGTTATATATATAGTAATGATATATATATGATATATATATATAATATATATAATAGCAGATCAATATAGCAGTAATAATAAAAGTGCAAATAAGTGCAAAAGAAGAATAAATGTCTATAATTTTGAAATCAAATTCACAGAGGGGGGGTTCTGACCTCTAGGAGGCGTTGTAGAGATGATACCACAGGCAAGGAATGATTCCTGTGGCGCTCTGTGGTGCATCTGGTGAGAAGGAGTCTTCGCTGAAGGACTCCCTGCTGGCCCAGTGTGTCATAGAGAAGTGTTCAACATTGTACAAGATGACTGAAGCCTGGCAGGCATCCTCTCCTCCTTGCCACGGTCGTCAAGTGTCCAGCTCCTCCCACGACAGTCACGGCCCTGCCCGTCGTTTGTTTAAGTACTGTTGTTGTCTGCGAACCTTCAGCCTACGGCGCCCCAGCATGTGACAGCGAAGAAGATCGTACGGCCCCACAACAGACTCGTAGAACATCCTCAGCATAGTCCGGCAGATGTTAAAGACTCTCAAGCTCCTCAGGAAAAAGAGTCGTGCTTGCCCTTTTGTAAGACAAGATACAAGATAGTTCATTCTGTTAGATGCTGTCATTCGAGTGTAAATAATCGCTGCTAGTATATTACATATAATAATCTTAATGTTAGATTAATGCTTTGAGTGTCAGAATCAATAAGTAAATCAATAAACCCTCCCACTGACACTGGCTCTTAAACCGCACCCTGTATAATATGCCATTACATTCATGTTTTTATCTGCAGCATTGCGATTCTGTCAGCTTTTAGCTTCTTTACCCATTTATTTAAAGTATGGCTGGCCATCTGTACATAATTCTATTTTGTATCATTTATCTTTATTTTATATTTTATAGCTTATTTGTGATCTGGGCACCAATGGACCAAGGCAAATTCCTCCCTTTAGTGAAAACTTACTTGGCAATCAAACCTGATTCTGATTATGGGCAATCATGAAGTCCACTCTGCGTGAACCAAAGTGTCACTTGCAGCTGGACTGCGCTGGTTGAGTCCCCTGAACTGATGAGACAAATCCAAGAGAGGGAATGGTCTCCATTAACATCCAACTACCAACCCGTGCCCTTGAGGTTCAAGGCACCTAAACTGGAGATGTTTGTTTGGGGCATCGTCATACTCCAGAAGCGGAAGACATAACAGAAGTTTGATAAATAATCAGCCGTCTCCTAAAAAGTCTGATGATGATTTACAACAACAAAGGATTTACACTGCCACTCCTGTGTTTCTTGTGTTTAAGTAAATATACACCGACTCCACCACCCAGGACCAGTAGACGCAGACAACCAAGGATCAGAGTGGCAGGATGGGAACGACCAGGTCTGATGTGAAGAAAACAAACAGACGAGAAATTTACAGTGACTGAAATAACACAAAGTGTGGATTCAGCTTTCTGAACAATCGCAGAAATTCTAAACCTTAACGTTCGTCTCATTCGTTTGGATCTGCAGTGGAGATCTCTGGGACCCAGCAGCGTCTATCTGTTGTTGTTTGAACAGGTTTGGTTCTGAAAAAACAGGTTTATAAGATTTAAAACACAATATTAAAGAGGGAAACAAAACAATTACTAGGACGACGGTCATTAGAAGTTGTTCACAAAAATCATCGTTTAGTTTAGCCCCGCTTTGGAGAGAAATCCAAACCCAAGTCTCGTCAAAAAAAAAAAAAAAAAAAAAAAGAAAAAAAAAAAAAAAAAAAATTGCCTAAAAATTAAAAATAAATTGAACTGAGTCTACGGGCCTTCGCAGCCTTCTAATGCAAAAGGATCTTAAACATTGCGTATGTTTTAATGAAAATATACGGATCTTTAACAACACAATAAAGTTCAGCAGCTGTTTGCTTTGATCGTAGCAAACACTCAGTTCAAGCTGACCCACAAAGACCCAAAAGTTTGGGCACCTAATGTAAACAACTTGCAATCACCTACAACACAAAGTTGTTAAGCAACTGATGTCCTTCACCTGGGGCCCTTTAACTTCGGAGAAACACTGTATCTCCTCCGTCCTCACAGCCGTCACGTTCAGGACTTGAACGAGGATGTCTCCTGCCTTCCTCAAGGCGTCCCCCGAAAGCCTCCCTCCGACGTAGCGAACCGTCGCAAGCTTCATGTCCAGGTTTCTCGTGCCTGCCCTCCTGTGAAGGGCACATCTGACTCTGCCGTCCTGAGGGGTCGGGCTTCCAGGTCTGGCCTCGACCACTCAAACCGTGCAGCCGCTCCCACGTTTAACGAAGGCTGGCAGGCGGCACGGCAGGATGACGTCATCGCGCGAATGTGGACGACGATTGGCTGAAGAGACCCGACCAACGACGAGGCTTGACGCTGTAAACAGAGTAACATTTAACGACTTGGATTCGATTTACTGACAGTAATAACGATATTATCTCAGCTAGTATGTTTACTTAAAAAAATAAATAATTCCACAAGCTTACTTCACTGGACGTCGAGGCTGCCATACTCAAACATACCGTAAGAAGAGGAAATTGGAACCAAACCATAAACCCTGGAGTTCCCTTGTGACTCTGTTGTTTCAAGAACATCCTCTGGGTGTTTTTTTCCACTATAATAAAGAAATAAAAACACATTAGTGTTTAGTTTGACATCAGCTAGTTAATAAATACATTAAATTAATAACACAGACACACACACAGCATACAATACACCAACATACACAGTAACACATATAATATCGACCATATACACACGCACACACACACACATAACACATACATACACACACATAATACCACACATATACACACGCACACACTCACATCCACACCACACAACTACACACACGTATATACACCACACAACGACAAATCCCTCTTCCCCCAGCAACACAAAGCAAACACACAATCTATCCAACACTCACAAACTCATCATCATTCATCCATCATCATCACCATCGTCTCCCATGTCTTACCGATGCGGGTCCTCGTGCCTGACCCATGGACTGCGCACTAAACAGAAAGTACTTTAACGTTAACGCGAACTTAACTTAAAAAAATAACTCGGTAGGATTATCAAATACACATCCAGGTCAAACTCCCCGAAGAGACCCGGAAAACTGATCGAACAGGACCACAAACTGTTACGGTGAGCTGTCAGAATTATGAGAAAGAGCATGTGTATGAACCAGCTGACAGCAGTATATTGGAGTTCCTGTCTGTTGACTCCCGCCCCTCTGTTGCTCATTGGTACAAGGACAGAAAAACCACATGAATGAGGTGAGCTGACTTCGTGAATAAGGGTAACCTTCGGGCATTTCCGGGTAGAAGTATAATTACAGTACAGTATGACACAATGTTAACAACGTTAAACCTTAATAAAAGACAGAAAGAACACTAAAAAAGTGTTATAATCATTGTTATTTTCTATACATTTCAGTGATTTGTAGTACAGAGCTAACACCTTTACATTAAGGGCTGGGTCTTAATACATTTGTGTTTGTGGATAAAGGATTTTCCTAAAAATAAATCAAATATTCAACAGAAATTCAGTTTCCTGATGTAATAATAATGATCTCTGGTGAACTGTTACAGCCAATCGTACATATCACACCAAAAAGCATAAACCATAAATAATCTGTAGCTTTTACATCGCAGACACTGCAGCTGTTGTGATAAAGAGGGTTTAAAGTGAAGTTTTTTCGTCTCTGGAGGTAAAGACAGACCAGATATTTTCCTAAATAAAGACCCATTTCTAAAAAGACTTTAGGATCAATACCCCTGCTCAGGGTCTCCCAGCATGTAAGCCTGATAATAATGGTAATAACTCAACTGTTGTATTCTAAACTCTACTGGCAGACAATATAAGGTTTCTATCTACTGGAATATCAACTGAGAACAGAGGGGAGTGTATAAACTGATAGATAATGCTTCAGTGAGACAATATTAGAAGAGACTTTAGCTCAACATCAGACAGAGGTCGGCTGAGAGACAAACAGACACAATCAACACTGTGATTGTCTAAAAATCTGATTTATTTCACTGTATTAAAAATTCATATTTCACAGATAAAGTCAACATCAAAGCAATAACATCCGACAATAAAAATAATAAAGTACAAACACTTTGTAGAAATGTTTTAAAAACCCTTGACAGTACCGCAGATGTACAACACTGCATCAACAACGTAACATTTTAAAGTGAAAGAGGTATTTTAATGGCTTTGTTTCCCGCTTACATCTGTTCTTTACACTACGTGCCACATTCACCCGTTCACACACATTCACACAGCGACGAGACAGACGCTCTACGGCGCAGATACTGTGTTTATTTTACGAGCACGGACCAGGTAAAGCAAGAGTGAACACATCGGCTACTAGATTTCTGCAGCGTTACGTGCCGAGTACAGCGGTCTAATCCGACCTGCTGACGGCTGTGTGGGAGCTGCTCATCTCTACAGTAACAATAAACACCCAAAGGAAATGAAAAACGCCCTCTTGAAACTCCAAAAGCCAACATGACAAATTCCTTCCATCGCCCCCGTCACAGCCACCAGACACACACAGTCAGTACCCACTGTGAGAGTTACAGATACCGCTTCCTTCTTCTCCATAACATTTCCGATACTTGTCTGGGCTAATAAATTACGTGGTATTGGATCGGTGTACTCGCCGATACCCAATCATTTAGGCAGTATCAGAGGTACAACAACTTCAGTCGTTATCCCTTTTAATCCCGGGGTTTGTTCCTATTGGCCAGTTTTATCCAAGGTGGAAGAATTAAGCCCGGACATTACAGGAGTCAAAAATGTCAAAAATGTTGGTTTCTGTGAGCCACAATGTAGAACCAGTGCTACATACTATAACAGCGTGATATTTTTCCCCATAAGACACACACACACACACACATTCTTGCCAACTGAACAGACAACTATGACACTAGACTGCGACAGCGACAGGTGGTCACAGATCATGTGTGGTAGAGGTGCAACAACGTTTATTCAGAAGTGAACTAAGTATTAGTGAGAAGGTATAATTAGTAATATGTTAACAGCTCGAAAACGAACACTGGCCACTGCAGAGAGGACTCAGCCTTCATATGTGGTACACGCCGGTTTAAGTGGGAGTTTGCAGGTACTGCTTTCTAAACAGGCAGAGTCACAACAGCTCAGCTTCACAAACATTCATTTTAGCTATACCATGAATAGACAACTTACATGACAGCGGTTATCAGTTACATCTAATTACACCCTAGGAAACACACAATCAACGTCCTAATGTAACATGATGCATTCATGCCCTGCAGAGACAATTCAGTATCTTCATTAAGATCTCTGAACTCATGAACACATTATGAGAAACAGATATGAGGACAATACGTCTTGAAGTTGCTCAAGCCTGAGGCTGTTTTTGTTGGAGGTAGATGTGAGGACGTGTGGATCATTCAAAAGCAAAGGCACAATAATCAACATCAAATGCAGGTACGCTGTGTACTGTAGTGGGGATATAACTGTGACTTCTTGCCCGAGCAAGACGGGCATCGAGATTCCTTAAGCCCTCAAAGTCCGGTCCATCCCAGTGCTCTTAAGTTGTGTTTGGATCAAAGCACGGCCCCTTAGAAGGCCTCTCAATATTGAAACAGGGCAGTGAAAGTCCCACAGTGGCTCACAGGTCTTTGTGGACACACACTGGCTCAATGGATAAAATAGACTCACTATATTCTCATTTGCTCCCCAACAGCAAGAAGAAGCCCCAGAGAAACAGAAGAGTATTGTGCTCATGGTACGGCCTCTTGGTTTATGTCAAAAGACTAACAACAAAGTCATTAACAGTCTTCAAAACTGAAGGAATACACACCAAAGACCATATGAGTGTATTTAGGCAATGACGCAAAGCATTAATGATGCTGACATTTTCCACCAGGTATATGTCAGCTCTGTGACCTTCATATATGGGCTTTTCGTTACCTTGGAACAGCTCGAGGCAACAATACAAACGACGCCAATCTATTGTACAAGGAGACGGTTTCCTTTCACAGAAGAGAAATTGGAAACCAGGGTGGTTGAGGGGTTCCTCAGGTTATCAACATGTATGTTTTTCCAGGTCATTCCTGACTTGATAGAGTTCAAACCCATACCGGGTGTGAGGAAGAATAGATCCTCACCGGCACAATGCTGATGTGACATGTGGTTAATGGGGCCATCCAGCTATACCGCAGTCATCTGAGAAGACGGCTATATATAGAACGGAAACAGGATTGTTTGACCCGACTGCCTCTGGCAGGGAAGTGTTTCATACACAGGCGGTTGGTGAGTTAGGACGCGCTTTGTCCTCTGTCAGGTGGCACACAATAGAGAGAGCTCCCTTAAGCTCAGATCAACTTCACCACTCTTCCAGGATCGCAGCAAACGGACATTTTCCAGCGTTCACCTCTTCCCTATCAAAACGCACTGCCAGCTCTCTTCATCGACTGACATGAATGATCACTCTCAGGTTTCCACACCGCCGTCATGGCGACGTGGAAACTCTCACCATGGGCTGACCTTCAACTTGTTTTATTGTTTTTATGAAGTGATCAGATATTTTAAAATCCTCCTGTGAACTGCATAATTATCTGTTCTTTTGTTGTCCATTCACTCAAAGCAGGAAACAGGCCCGGCCCGGCCAGTGAGTTCAAGCGGTCCATAAACAATGGGAGGTTAGCTAACAAACCCTTGAAGGAGGAAGTGTTGGGAGTAGGTATGAAGGACGGCGCAGTCTCAGTGTCGGCCATTGTAAACAAAGGTTGTTATTCACACTAACACAAGTGTAAGGGAAATTACAAAAGAATAGACACTTTTATGTAGGCCTAACTAGTCTACCGGTTTGACTTAAGTGCTTCCCGCACAGCCCTCATCCTTACAGCCTGTAGGAAACAAGCCTTTATCTTATAATGAGCCAAAAACAGAAGTATGTTGGGACACTAATAGCTAACCTTAAAGAGTAAAGACAATGTTTGACTTGTTAATGTGATACTACAACCAGCATGTGTTATTTCACAAGCCTGCAACAGATCATACACTTCAAATAAATCACTTTATCCCAACTTTTAAAGCACTTTCAATGTGAATATGAGTTACAAACACTACTACAAAGGTGTAGCATCTCTTATTGAATGCCAGGGATCTCTGTGATGTGGTTATTGTGCTATCAGCTTGAAAACATTGATCACCCAATCAGCATGTTACATGTTGACAGCAATAATTGTACAAGAACACTACATGTGTTTAACAGTGTATTTTAAAAGTCTAGTGTGCAGTGCCTGTTTCATTCTTTAAGGAAGTCCTCGGATGCCAATTAGCAGCATTTGTAAGCAACAGAAGACGTCTGGCAAACAGCGCTTTGATGCTTGAGTTCTTAAAGTAATATGAGTTAACAGAGCTCCAAGGAGGCCAAATAATCTGAGGAGAGTTGTTGAAAACACATGCGACACACTAACAAAGAGGAACATCGGTGACAAATCGCTTTAATGTGTTAACCAACGAGCGCTCTCTGGTTTGTATGAAAATAAAAGGGCTTGTGCTCGACCATTCCCCAACTTTTAGCTGTGTAAACTCCATCCACTGGGAGCAGGAACATATTGAGGGCAGGAACTATAGCCCAAGAAGCAAACCTGGAACATGGTTCCTGCAGAGTTCCTAATAAGGTTCTTAGGTTCCTAAAAAGGTTCCTGCATTCGAAAAGAGCCAAGTGGACAAGAAAAGTGGTGGCTTTAATGGTTTCTTCTACAAGAGTTGTCTTTATATACTGTGGAAGAGGGATACTATTATCAGAAGCATTGTGTTCTGGGTAAAACAAAAGCCTCATAAACCCGTCACAGGCATGACGGGTTACTCCCACTTTACCTTGTGGGAAATCACAGGCAGATACACAGTTACAGCTTGGGGCTAAGCCATCTTGTTTCTTATTAAGGAGAACTAGCTACATGGCTCAAAAAGGATAACAAGTCTGATCTACTCATTAGACTGCCATGGGAAAAGCACTGTCATTTTGGAAAGACTGATTCGCCCTCTGAGGCCACTTGTCTTTGATCTTTTCTAATATGACTGATGAATACATCCAGATACAAGCCTACATGCTGGCTCAGCGGTGACAGTGAAAAAAACTGTGTCTTTTTTAAAATAAAACCCCAGCAGTGTTGCTCTAGAAGTGTCAAGGCTTGTTTTAGAGGGCAATTACTGCTCTGAATTACACCGCGGGCCCTGAAACTGACTACACCTGAAATTAAAATGTAAGAATAAGACAAGACATTACACATCCTCGCCAAATAAATATCACACCCCCCGCTACACGCAGACAAACAAGGCTAACCATAGGCTTACATATAACCTACATTAATACAGCTTGACAGATCATGGATTGCTTATGGATGACTTAACGTGTACAGCGGCTCTGCCTTCTAAGCTTTCACAAACCAGTTTCTCCACTCTGAGCCTTTCCTTTTCTGTCACATCTGTTAGACGACGTCTTTCCACAGCAATTATACTCCGTACTTCCCACCATCAACCATCCCTCTTCTGTCATCAGTCAGCCGCAGATTTTAACGGCACGCTGTGTAACAACAATCGTCTCATCAGAGTTACGGTCATTAACTCCTGCTATCGCTGCTGATTAAACGTTATCACTCTATTACTGATTTGCCATAGCAATCAAGTGTTAATGAACATCTGGAGTGAAAAATAAATAAAAGCTGAGCCGTTGTTGCTTACACTCGGTTCGACGTTTGCCTCCCAGGAAGCCTGGTGTTTGATTAAGGGTGAAACATTAACAAGTAGTGTTTAAAGTCTACAGGAAGTTCCTTCATACAGGGCGAGAGACTGTCCTCATGCTAAGATTTGTCGGTCAGAGGGTCACATATGAATGAATCGGCTTATTAAGACAAAAGAGATTATTACAGAATTACAGGATTCAGAACATGGTAGGCTTGAATCCACTGACTTTTACGCCTGGAGAGTCAGGACTTCAGCCGGTGCACATTCAACAGGGCTTCAAAACAATACACACCATTGCAGATAAGATGCCAAAACCACTTTTTTATTGGAGTGAACGGTTTATTCTCTTTAGCTAAACTGAGTAAACTAATTAGGATACTAATTACGACAAGCCTCTATCTAGACTGTTGCAGACACAGTTTGAGCCTGACACATCTGACACGGAGACAAACCAACAATTCCAGTTAAGATTTGTTTCAGCAATTCATTATTAAGACAGGAACACATCAAACTGGGCACAACAGTCTTACTCACAGACTTCACAGACCAGCTCTCCCACTGTGGAATCGCTAAGTGCTTGAAGGCTTTGCTTATGAGGGAACCCACAGTGCTTCAATAAAAAGTGCTGTTAAACTGGTGATGACAGTGTAATTTTTGCTTTAATACTAATAAAAAAAAAGTATAAAACATGGCACTTATCACAACTTGTTTGTCTTAAGACATTATGGTGACTCAGAAATACATTGATTTGGTCCAACAGCACCATTTTGCTTAGAAACAGGGTGAAAACAACAAACACTATAGTTCTTTAAACGTGTTATAAAATATGAGCCTCACACTGTACACTCCCCTGTAATCCAGTCAATGTACTGTACGTTTACATCTTATATAACCGGAGCCCAAATCAGAATCTGTATCGTGCTACAATACACAAGCTGTGATTCTGGATTTAATCTGCTCATCGAGTTTTTGCAGGTAGTTTGTTTGTGTGTGTTCGCTGTGAAAGAAAAGTGTCTTCTTGAAGCTGCCAGAGCTGGTCCACCTGTCAAAGTTAACCTCGATGCAGTGAAAGAACAGTGAGTCTGCTTTATCATTTTGCCAATGTCAACAAAATTAATCACAAAATCAATTCTTTGTAAGCATCTTGCCACAAAAACTGCATTTGAGGCATCTCAACATCTCTCTCTCTCTCTCTCTCTGTGTGTCTCTCTCTCTCTGTCTCTCTGTGTCTCTCTCTCTCTGTGTTCTCTCTCTCTGTCTCTCTCTCTCTCTCTCTCTGTGCTCTCTCTGCTTCTCTCTTCTCTCGGTCTCTCTCTTCTCTCTCTGTGTCTCTCTCTCTGTGTCCTTCCTCTCTCTCTGGTCTCTCTCTCTTGTCTCTCTCTCCTCTCTTGTGTCTCTCTCTGTGTCTCTGTCTCTCTCTCCTCTCCCTCTCTCTGTTCTGCTCTGCTGTCTTCGGTCTCTCTCTCTCTCTCTCTCTCTCTCGTGTCTCTCCTCTCTTTTCAAAAAGCTTGACAAAAATGCAAAAACAGTAACAGGCCTGTTTACTAAGAAGCTCCAAACACACACATGCTTTAGATACAAGCGCAGCAAGCATGAGTGCACAGGCATTGGAAAACACGCACACACACACACACAATTGCTCACGGTCCAGAAAATACTGCAGTTTTGTCCTGACATATTATTGATATGTAATTCAGCAGGAGGCCTCATACCACTAACCAACAGTCACTGAGATACAAAGGTAAAGCTATATGCATGGCTGTCACTGATGACCTGAGGGTAAATGGGGCAATTAAATGGTAACGGCAAACATTTTGATACAGAAATTGTTAGGAGCCTTTGAGAAACTTGATCTAATTCAATCAAACAATACCACTCTGCCAGTAGGCATCCCAGCGCTGAGAATGAAACATGATATCCAGACATTTCACAACGTCGGGGGGGTTGAAGAAGATTTCCACGACGCGTGTTGACTTTTAGAAGACCAATAAATAGATACTACCACACTTTTGCAGTGTTAGCCATGTTATCACTTTAAACTACCTCACTGCAGGAGATTGCGGGGGTGCATAACAACCTCTGCTTTGTTCGAGCTGCAGGAGCTCACGGGGTAACTGCTACTGCTATTACACCGATATTTCACAACATGCCCTGAAACCACCTCAATGAGTTGGACACGTAAAAATGTCTTGGCCGTGATCCCACTTCATAATACAGGTTATAAAGATCGCTTACAGATAGCCCCAGAGACTGCTTCCTTGAGAGTTCCCATGATAACCAGAAGTAAAACTTTATTTACATAGCACCTTTTTGACACAAGAGATCCAAAGTGCTTTCCAAACAACAAATAAATCAACGTAACAACACACGGAAACACAAGTAGCATGTAAAACAAACAAAGGAAGATAAAACAAAAGGGAGGGATAAATTAAAAGAGACACGACAGATGAGAAAAACAAACAAGGAGATCTATAAAAGGGTAGAGGTGCGTTTTGAGGCAAGGACGAAGTGAAACTTAACTTAAAGGTGAGGTGTGAGAGCACATTTAAGAGTGTTATAGGACATTATATTAGGGCTTGAATGTGTGTCAGGTTTGTGTAATGTCACCTCATTATTCAGGATCCATTCAACAAGAGACGTGGTTAAACAGCATGCTGACAGTAGGGGTCCTGAACCCACCTAACCCTGAAAAATCTGGCTTTCCTACTGGAACCACGTGCGTCTGCAATGAGTAGCCCCTTTCAAAAGTACAAACTCATCATCATCACCAACCAGCACCATTCAGTATGCTGTCTGTCAGGTCACTGGCTCCAATAACTTTCCCTCCTCAGCCATAACAATGTGACTCTGATGCCAGCATCTGTGACTGGCCAACTGGCTGTGGACCATGGGAACCAGGCTCTGTAGAGACTGGGAGGCAGACTGGTGAAGCACTTTCCATGAGATGAGTGCTCTGTAGTGCAAACATCTCATAACCCTGCAGTTGGGAGACAATTGGGGTAGCTCTCGCCTTGGCATAGAGGCATGCAAATCCACCGTAATGGTTCCATAATCGGCGTAAAATTGCCTGAAATTGTGCTGGAAAGTGAATACGGACGATCTCCAGGTTAACTGGCAGTCGGCGTGATCGTCAGCAGCAAAGCCTGTTCCACCTGTTGAGTTTGAAATGGAAAACCAACACTTGCAGTGCAATTGCCCTTGAAGCTAGATGGAGGCAAGTAACTCGACGCAGGGAATAGCAAAGGTTGGGGCAGGTTCTGCCGAGGTACGACGCCAAGAGGTTATGGGGTTATGAAGTCTTCCTAACACTTGTTCAGAGCGCACCTTGAATCGATGACTTCACGTGCTCGCAGGGATCAAAGCTGCATCCTGACATTTACAAGCAATTTCTCAGAAGGGGAAAAACTGAGCTTTGATTTTCAAAGCACCTGGCTGAGTTACAAGGGGATTCCTTCATAGGAAACATGCTGAAAACAGCAAAAAGTCGTATACAGCCACTGGTCAAACTTCAATGACTCAATCTATGTGGGCGGACAAGATTACAGTCCTTTATAAGCCTTAAGCCTACTACTATATCTGGGTTGGGTTTCTGGTTTGGAAAACCACTGAATCCAATCACAAAATACAGACTAACATTAGCATCAAACAAGGCCGCAGAGTTATAAGAAAAGTAATGAACATTTTGTAAAAACATCTGCACGCTGGTGAGCGATATTACCTCTCTTCTTGCCTGGATGTCTGTTAATCTTTAGAAAAGCAAAAACCCAGCAGTGCAGTGAACTGACAACTCTTCCATGGCTGCAACCAACAATTACCATTCATCAATCTAACTTATAGATTACTTTTGAATGTCTTTTAATCAATCAAATCACTTGTTTTAGTCTGTAAAATTTTAAAAAACAAAAGTAAAAACAAACTGCTGTCACCAATGGTGTGAAAACCAAAGATATTACATGTAAAATAATATAAGTGTTTATATATAAAAGCATTTTCTGACATTTTACAATGATTTACGACAATCTGCATCTCTTCTTCAAAATAAAACACTGTTTATATTCTTTACTGTTACTCCTCCATATTAACTTGAATCTTGAATCTGTAAACTTAGTAATTTGTTGCCAGTATAAATTAATCGATTAATCGTTTTAGCTCTAAACTCTCCAATGACCACAAAGCCAAAAACCCGTTTAAAGTCACTGATAACAGGACAACAAACAAGCCAAAAATAATAAAAGTTTAACACCAGCGGTCACACCTTTCTGATGAACCGTTGGAACGGTTTGAACGGAAACGTTACCTGCAGGAAAAGTTTGACTCAACGGAGCTTGAGTAACGGTAACGTTTACCGTTAAGTAAGTAACGACACAGACAATAACTCGACCACAGAGGCTAAATAACATATAATAATACATGTTAAAAGATTCAAACACACTGCTGTCATTCCCGTTGGTTTTTGACGGCTGACTCAATGGGCATGTCCCGACATTGCTCCCAACAAACTGCCACTGAAAAACTCTCCCTGGGGCAACTTAGTCTCCACTTTTCTGCACCGGTGAACCGACACCTCCGGGCTCGCTGCGTCGACACAAGCAAAACTTGAGGACATTTCTGTAAAAAAAAGTCTCACCTGATAAATGTCATGGATTATGGAAGTACCCACACACACAGAAAAGTTTTCCCCCCGGTCTTTCCCAGCGTATCTCCACACGGACTCAGTTTCCCCCCCACACACAACTTGATCCACCAAGGTAGGCTACGGGACGCCGGGCTCCTCCTGCTCCTCCTGCTCCTCCTCCTCTTCCTACCCCGCATGAGGTCATCATCAACAGAGGGCAGGGAACCAAGACAAACTGCCCCCTCCCTCTCTCTCTTTCCTCCTCCTCTTTTCCTCTTCCTCCCCATTTCTCTGTGCATGCCTCATGGACGTGACAGGGTGCTAGGGATGGGTAATAGCCAGGGTCTGTATCATCAATACTGCACTTAATCAATTAGACTTAGAATCACTTTTATTGGTCAGATTATGTGCACACATACAAGGAACAAGACACATGTACTAACACATACTAACAGCATAAATACACAGAACAAGTTCAACAAAATAGTTATAAACTAATATGTACAGTTATGCATAAACAAACAACACACAGTAACATTTGTAGACAATAGTGCAATGGTGCAGAGTGTAAAGGATGCTGAAATAAATATTTTACGTGGCAGTATAAACATTATGCACAGCATAGGTAGATGTTCAATCGTGATTTATGCAAGTTTTATTTAAATGTAGCACTTTTTAAAGAGATTTCCTGCCAATAAAGTCAACACAACTAACTAAAGTCTAACAACTGTCTCTATTTAAGGTAGCATTGTTTGTTTGTTTTTTCCAAGAAACTTCCATGGGAATCGTTAGGGAATTACAGACTCATTGGATAAAAGTGTGTGATGCTGATACAATTAGTTGCAGTTAAAAAAAAAGAAGAAGAAGAAAAGAGCTAGTAATTGGACCCTGTGCTGATTATTTTGTCACAGGTGAAGCATTACTGTTAATTTGTCAAATTAAAAGTCTAAACATTGTTTCAAAGCCCTCTCTCCCCACTGCCAGGAACATTTCTGGTTGTGAGTAGCTAATTTATGTATTTATTTAACCCAGATTAGTCCAATTGAAATATACAGAGTCTAAAAACACCAAGGTTTCCCAGCTTTTCATTAACAGGCCACCATTAAGTACACTTCTTCTGTTTATTATAATATTAAACAGGTCTAGTCCTCATTTTTCACCGGCTAAATTAACATGGATGTTGGAAACTACCTGGATATAAAGATACAGTAAAAGGAACAATACACCTTCACAGCAGCCATTTTGACATGAAATAGTAGGGTAAACACAGGGGTCTGCAATTATACCAATTAAGGCTCCATTCCATTTAGTTTAGCAGAGCAAAATGGCTGCTGTGAAAAGGGTCTACTGGAGTATAGAATGATTAGTTAATGAATTAATTGAGAAAAATCAGTCGACAACAAATTTGATAAATCATTTCAGACTAAATGACAAATGATAAAATTTTAAAATCCAGCAGATTATTAGGTTTCATTATTAATCAGTAAAGAATTTTTTTAGCTCCACCCCTATTTCAGATCCATATGTTTTATATTAAATGGTAACTTTTACTCCCTATATTAATCTTATGTCGGTGGTTATTTGCTACTCTACAGATTAAGATTTTATACACAAGATATAAAAAAAGCTCATAAAGCGTGATGCATTGCCACATTAAATTATCCAAGGGCATATAAAAGTAACGTGGCACCACCTGGGCTGGCTACAGCATTAAAATGCTGCTTCAGATCAAAGATTTATCACTCTGAGTCTTTATAATAAGCACTTTTATTATTAATACATTTTGCTGCCAGTACAGCCGTACTTTCACACAGGCCAAACACAATGTTGAATGCAAGAATCTGAGCATATTTTTCTACCACTACCTAATTAACATGTAACCTGTAACTGATTTAAATAGCCCCAATCTTAGCAGGTAAAATGTGTAACTTCCACCTTGTTGATTTACATTAGAAGAGGATGCTTGACCTCAGCATTTAATAATACATACCAGTTTATAGCTTAATTTAAATGTCATTTCCATGGAGAAAGCTAAAATGTTCTCACCGTGCAGGCGAACAAAACAGAATGTAATTAACTTTTAATCACGCAAAGCTCCAAAAGTGCAAATGAATGCTTAGATTGCTGCTGGATTATTGTAATGAAATACACTGCAAGGCTTTCTAGACTGCTGCACTCATCCTGGCAGGTGAAGCTCATAGTACACCTTAGTCTATGGTGACCTCCAGAGGTAACAGTATTTTATGCAGCTTGTTCATGTGTAACATTTGAGACATGTTCAACACAAGTGTAATATCATAAAAGAATTATTTAAAAGAACATCTTTCTTGTGCAGTAAACCAGCACAATTAAAAGTGTACTGTTGTGATAAATATACATTTTGAGTTTATCTAGCCCCAGTGGCCTAAGTAGGCTCAGGTGTAGGAATTGGCAGCTCCTCAGAGAGGTGGCCAGTTTGACTTCCTGTGCAGGTGCTCTTGAGCAAGGCAACCTAACCCCAAGAAACTGCTCATGGGCACAGCTAACGTGGCATCACTCCACCATCTCTCCCTGTGGCATGTCCACAAGTACGAAGTGTGTATTTTTAGCCTGTGTGTGTGTTGGAATAAAAAAGAGTGAAAAGAAGAATTTATAATAAAGTATATATCTTCATGTAAAACCACATCTTCTCTGTCACCCCACTCCTCCTGTGTGAGGCGGTGTTACTCAGTCGGTGTGCAGTGTTTTCTCAGCAGCGTGGTGGGCGTCGCGGGGTCAGCGAGGCTCCTCAGATGGCTGGGAATGGGCAGACACTGGCAGTGAAATGCACCGTGTCTGCAAGTCAAAAGACCACCAACTGCTCCACTCCTCAAAACCGAGCTGAAGAAGGGTTTTGAACTTCACACACAGATGGTATCAAAGGCATGTGTGAACAGCATGAGCATCACAGAGAATATAAGGTCAGCACATTGTGTTTACAAGGCTATCATCAAGTACTTTCTTGGCGTACGGACGAGCAGATATTGTTTGTGGACTCTTCTGATGCAAACAAAAAGGCTCATGTAGGAACACACGGGCATGGCGCTCAAGAACGGGGGCAAACATACTTGCATGTCGACACTCAGGGATTAGGGATAGAGTTGCTATTGTGTTTTTACACTTGCAGGGATTTTTATTGAAACTGATCACTTACACACAAAGGCCTGTTCTGCAGTGTCAGGGTGTGCGTAGGTATAGCATTACTCAAAGTGAATCATGCGCCTGTGACAGTATAACAGAGTGTATGCACACTTTATTTTTTATTATATATTTAAGATGTGACATCATATATATAAATTAATTTTGGGTTTAATAAAACATTTTGTTTTTCAGTTATATACTAAAACCTATGACTGCAACCTAGTATGCTACTGGTCTCCCACACATCTTAAAACCAGGCATTGTGTTGGTTATGACGAGCAGGATAAGCTTGGTCAGCTGTGTGTGTTAAATGAAATACTAATTTACAGTACATAATGAAACTGCAAAAGATATTAGTCAGTGTAAAATGTTGACTGAAAGAAAAGCTGAGGTGTAAATAATATTTCTTATTAAAACATTTGCATCAACAGAAGCATCATTTTTTATTAACACAGTTTTTCCTACTGACAAGTCAAAAAGGACTATTAAAGATTATGTTTTTTAACTTTATATTCTTTCGATAGGTTATATTGTGTTGTATTATATTGCACAAACATGACAGAACCCTGTAAGGTAAGCAAGCTTATATGTAAAGTGGAAACCAACAACCTATTGATAATTCAGTTGGTCATCCATCTCCTCCATCCTCTCCCTTCTTCCACCTCATTTGCATTACACCCCAGGCTTTGGTTCATGAATACAAGCCTGCATTCATAAATTATCCCAGAAAATGATTAAAAACCAAGAATGACTTGCCCGTCTGCACCATAGCAACAAACATATTGTAGTCCCTTATGTTTTTGGCATATATATATATATATGATGATGCACACAGGTTTTCTACAAATAAGTGCTGATTACATGATCCAATATAGTTACTGCATTCTGCTCTACACAAACAAATCTCTGCCTGGCTATATGGTTTCATGCATATGGAGGTGCCTCGCCCTACACAGGTACAAAATAGTCAGATTAAAATGTAATAATTATATTCAGGTTTAATACATAACAGAGTTTACCTTTTTTACTTAGCTGTTCTCTTGTAGATGCTAAATTTAGCTGAGTGTAATTTTTCTTCCAGACCATTAATAACGAGTAATAACGATAATGAGTCACTGCCTGAACATACTGAAAGTTAAATTCACAATAGTTCCTTTTGCAGCATGTTGTGTAACAGCAGTGGTTGCAATGCAAATGGGGTATGTGTGTATAAAAAGGGAATTTTGTACTTAATTAACTTAGTTTGATTTGTGAACATTAATCCTCATTTGACATTTTGAGCCTTATGTTTATAAACAGCTAAATGTTGCCACCTAGTGGCAATTGCAGCTTACTGCTAAAGAAAGGAGACGTACAACCTACTGATGCCATGCAATTTTTTTTTTTTTTTTAATAAATCTAATAAGTGCGAAGCAATACATAGTGAAGATTTCACTGGAGAAAAGAAATGTATCAAAAACCTGACTTTAGAAGCCCAACCCTCACATTAAATCATACCCAAATGCCATCCGTTTTTCCACCAGCTGGTAAATACAACTACAGCATTTCACTTACAACACTAGGAAAGGCACATTAAATGCTGGTTTATAGTGCTCTCACAAATAAGCACAGGCTGAAAAACCCATTTTCTCTTCTAAATACAGAGCTTGATGAAAGCCGTCTTCCCATCAACACTTCACAGACAACCTGTCAGTCCCCTCATGTGTCTAACACTTCATGTTTGTCTTTCACAGTTGACTTAACAAGGTTCCCTCTGGGGCTTTCTCAAACACATGTTCAAAACTTCCTCGGCTGCTGGATGAGAAAGGTCCGGGGTGAGTGGGGCTTCTCCATCGCAGGTCGCACCTTGCTGTGCCTCACACTCACTGGCGTCTCTGGAAAGTCGTGGCTCAACTGCAAACACATCAGGCAGGATTTTATTACCCACAAGGCTCTGGGGCCTGAGAGGCACCGTAACTAATCCAGTTTGCTCAGTAGGAGTGAACCCGACATGCAAAGCAAGAGCTGACTTTTGGAGTGTTTTTGTTTACCTTGTCAAGAGTTCCTGCCAGAAGAATACCAACTTGTTGCATCCTGTTGGAGGTGGCGAGGGACCTGCTGCAAGATCACATGTTTCAAATACGACTGTTTCACTTCATCAAAATGCTGCTGGGTATTCTTAACATCTTAAAGGTTTGATGCAAAATGAATTTCTGTGATCTTGGACTTTACACTGCTGCAGACTGAAGGCCTTACCTCAATTTATCAGACCTCTTGGTTTCCTTCTCTGGAGTCCCATGGGTGGCACTCTCTTCCAAGCCTTTCTTGGCCACCCGTTTACCTCCAGCCTTCACTATTAACCCACAGAAGACAACAACAGTTGAAAAAGTATGTTATCTGAAAAAAAAAAAAAAAGAGTGGCCTACATCTTACAGGGTAGTTTAAAAACTGGGGGGGTCAGGGGTACATTTAAAAAAATGAGGTCACAAGAGGATTAAAGCAGACAGAAAGAAAAACATTCCCACTACACAAAACTACATTTTTCTTTTTTTGGATGCCTCTGATTTTTGCTTCCTCCCCTTGTAACCCCTTCAGACCTTAGCTTCAGGCTAAAAAATACATTTAAAAATCATTAAGAAAACAAAAATCACTCTTAACTACATAGATGTGTCACTCAAATGACAAGGGCTGGGAGCCACAAGCCGAAGGGGCGATTTAGACATTAAAGTAAATAATAAATAAATATGCAATGCCAATTTTAAGTTTAGAAAGAGGCATTCGAGTTAAATATGCATGCAAAAAATAAGATATAAAGTATAAAGATGTCTCTGATTGCTCAACAGTCTGAGTGACGCCGCAGCTTTAATGAGAAACCACAAAGAATACAACCAGCACGACGAAATAAGAGCCAACTAGAATTTAATACTCGGCGATGAACACATTTGCAGGATTTGTGCATGCATCAAACTGTGCCTATATGGGAGGCTCTAGTCCGTCGGAACACTGTTACTTTCAACCAGGGGCCTGCTGGAGAAAACAAAAGCGTGAGGCTGAAAAACACACGGCTGCAAAGAGCTCAGCCAGATTGATGCGATCATTATCACACAAATCAGATCGTTTCCCGCGATGCGATTGCAAGTAATGTGTATTATAAGGGGATGCGTGGGGTGGGGTGGGGAGAGAAGAAAAAAAAAGCAGATAAAATGCTTGGTGAAAAAAAGGGGGTGGATTTAACGGAGTGCACGGATCTCTATGTAGGTCGAGCAGAGACAAACAATAACGCTTTTGGCTTCGTCTAAGGGAAACAAATAAACAGTGCGAGTCGAGCAACCAGTTTACCTGCTGGAGGGTGGCCAGCTTTCAGCAGAGGAGACTCCTTCGCTCCAGATTTGGCGAGTTGCTGCACCATTTTTGAAAAAAGTTTTCCGGAGAAATAGCAAAAGGAAAGCACCAAACTCTTCACAACGCCCACTCTGTTGTTTTTATGCTCAAACCCAGCTGACGTCATGTGCGGCTACAGGAAGCCTGCGGTAGCCAGAGCCACGCCCACCGATGAGTGGATGAGCCATTGACTGTATATGAAGTAATAAAGGGGAAATGAAACAGCGACACGGTGTCTCACAGGAAAACTTTTGTATTTTTTGTTTTGTCTCAATTGAAGTTGCTCTTAGTGTTTTTGAAGTGCTGTCTTATTTTGGAGCCGTAGAGATCATCATAAAGTCCCACTCCATCAAAAATATGTTTTTCTTCTTGTTCCTACAGTTGGATGTTTGCGCTTCACTCTGCAGGATGATTTATGTGCAGAGTTTGACACTAGAAGGATGCTTTTTTGACATTCATCTGCTGAAAGTGGAAAGTTTCTCTGTGCACATTGAAAAATATAATAAAAAATTATGATTTTAAGGTCCTGCGAGCATGATTTGCAACATCACAAACAGTTTTGAATCCTGGTCCAGTATGCAACTTACATCACACTTACTAAGTGTGATGTAGAGACGTAAAGCCACCAGTGCACAAACACTGAGAGTGGAGTAGAGAGACATCTGAGAGATCAACATGAAAGAGGGGGAGAGAGAAACAGGGGACGACACGCAGCAAAGGGCCACAGGTTGGACCCACAGCCCAGCTGCTGCAGCAAGGACTCAGCCTTGGTTATATGGAGCCAGCTGGCGCTCCTGGAATTTTTTATGAGGTAGAAGGAGTAGATTTAATGATTTGATTGTGGTGATTATACCTTTTTGCAGCAGAAACATATCAGACACATTATTGTTCCAAGAAAACTATTTGTATATTAATCATAGACTGTATAACTGCAGCCCCCCTGTGTTCTGTGTTAGCTTCATTTGCCAGCCACAGAGGTTGCCACTGGGTCTATACATGTCTGGAGGGGATCTTTAAGTTTTAATAATACTATACTATACTATACTATACACTGAGTGTTGAAACTACCACAGACAGTGGAACTTAAATAAATTCACATTTGAATACAAGCTTTGTTCATAGAGGTATATTAAAATACAGACAAAAAAACAACAACCACAGTCTCCGTGGTGCATATTAACAGCTCCTTTGATTAGGGTCTGAACTGCCCTTGTGGTGCTGAAAGCTGCACAGATATGTGAAATACACATTCATGGCCTCTTACTGGAAGTGAACAATGATATCAGTAATGGCCTGCACCGGGGTTTTAGTAGCTTTTATGGTTTAAATGTCATGTTCACAGGTGGATCCAGATTAATCTTGCTGAATAATAGAGCCTGTCACACAATATGTTTTTTAAAGAAGTGATGTCAAACAAGTGAATCAGGAGGATGTCAATCAAACGAAAATGAAAACACCTGTGTGTGTGTGTGTGTGTGTAACCATGCGTTTGAATCCGAAGAATTTGGATTACAGCTTGATTCAGCAGTTATAAATGACACAAAGCTTTTGTGTCTCCAAGTTATCCTATATGACCTGTTGCTTCACTGCAGATTATAGTAGGTTCAGTTAGATTGGTTTAACCCTCAGCTGAGCTACAGTCAGTGTTACTGTCCAGCACGACACAAGTGAAGTGTACTGCAGTGTTTTAATTTTCTGCAGCCACTACCAGAGGATATTATTTGTATTTGTGTCTTAGTAGCACATGTTTGAGGCCATACAGTTTGCTTTTGTGCAAACTGGACATGGTAAAACACATTTCTATCAAAATATCAAGGATTTAGTTTGAAGACATTCAACTGTTTCAGCTTGTTAATTATATTTAGCATATTTCTAAATGTATGCATTTAAACCTTGGACCATATAGTATGGTAGTATAGAAAAACTGTATGTGTGTATATGGATGGATAAGGGGTTAACTGGTGACCAGCAGCAGGTTCCTGCCATGGACGAGGAGTCTAATTCTCATCTGTTATTCATGTACTTACAGAGTGTTCCTCTTATAGGGAGATGTGTAAATGTTAAAACGTGCTAATAAGTATGTTACTCCTCAGGCTCTTCACAGCTTTACATATCTGTGAATCTGGGGATATGCAGCCAATCACATACCATCTGGGATTATGTGCAGTAATGACTCAGGAGCTGCACATCTGGTCCTCTTGGCCATTTTGCCATTGTTTGAACATTAAGCTCTGTTTTAGTATTAACTCTATTTCCCCCCCTTGCCAGGAAGTTCCAGGGGGAGATCACTACTGTATTTTGTTTCCATCCCCTTTTATCCTGCTCTTGGGTGGATGGGAGTTAGGTTCAATATTGTAATGAGACACTTTTTTGGGGTCCAATTTATTTACTTTTATTTTTTTTATTTTATTTTTTTTATCCAGGGCTGGTTTGTAGTTTTGGCCTTTGGCCCATCTGAGGTTTAATTTAAGCTTTGCAATAACCTTTTGAATCCTGCACTGTTGATACATACACTGTGTTTATATTCAGTCAGTGTTTGGAAAGAAGAGTTTTTTTAAATGAGATTCTTTACTTGATCCAAAGAACAGAATGGATCTTCCCAGGGGCGAGCATAGGGTCAATTACTCATCACTGTTGGTTGGGATTCAGTCTTCTCCTTCCAGGCACCTGAGTTCTTTCTATGAAACACAGGTATGCTGGTTCAATGCTGCCCCCCCCCCCCCCCCCCCACCATCTCTTCTGGATCTCTCCCTGTTCACTCTCAGTTCTGTTTGTGTGCATAGAAAAGGTCAGTAAACCGTGAGAGAATATAATTATATGTTTGCACTATACCTGTGAAAAAAATGCAATCTCACGACACCTTTTAAAAAACAAAACTGACCTTTTTTATTATTTTAGCATGGTTGTTATGATGCCATCTTTGTCCACATAAGTCTTCATATATTTATATATCTATAACATGGCACAAGTTTCTTTTTTTAACCAGTGCTGATGAGTGTAAACCAGGTAACATGTTTTTTTTCTGTATTTACAATAAAATGAAAGAAATGTACAAGACTCCATGGCATTACACAACTTCAACATTAAGTACAGATACAATTTCATCCCTCTGTACAATCTAACATCATTAGTTTACTATCTTTTTTTTTCTTTTTACAGATATGAGTTCATGATTCATTTTGACTTCGGCACATACACATTCCCCATCTTGACTCTTACCGCAGACCCTCGCTCACATGACTCACACCTTTCACCATGCTATCACAGCTAACATTTTCATAAAAGAAAATAAAACTAACATCTAGACAGAGCAGGACGCATG
>NW_023340095.1:12519696-12525611 GCF_004916995.1 Morone saxatilis | reverse complement strand
AAAAAAATAACTTAAAAGAAAAACTTTCCTTGATTTCCTTCTTTGGCACACATTCCATCTTTCCATCTGCCATCGCTCAGCTGAACTCCCCTCCATACACACACACACATTCACTTTACAACAAACACACTTATAAAGCCAAAGTTCATGAAAAAGTTCGTCACTTCTTGTATGCTCCCATCTCCTCGCCTCTGCTGCCGCTCCTCCTCACGCCCCCGAAATGCCAATCGGGGATGAAAAGAATATCTTGATTGCAAACACAGGAGCATCTGTAGACCTATACCCAGGAGTCAGGAGAGCCGGGGTACTGCTCTGCCCTGTACGAAGGCCTCCGTGTGCTAGCGTAAAAGTCCACATAGTTGGTGGTGGATTTCAGTCCATGAGGCTGGGAGCTGTAGTCAACCGTGGGCGGGTAGGTGATGACCTCCTCCAAGTAAGGGTCGTCAAAGCCGTGGGGATGCTTCAGGTACATTCTGTACGTATCGTAGTTTCTCCGGCCCGGATCCTCTGTGTAATACATAGGCTGCAGGGAAAAGAGACAGGTAGGAGGCTATGATGAACTGTTTTGCCTTTGAATATGATCAAGACCCAGTAGAGGAAAGTAACTACCATGACTACATTTACTCAAGTACTGTATTTAACGTGAAATTAAGTCAAATCATTCAATCAAATCCTGTCTTTAAAACTCTCTCTCTGCAATTACCTCTCAATGTGGTAATTTAGTGGCGGAGTTTACAAGATAAATATTGTATGAGTCATGTTTGTAATATAGTCTAACAGTTTTTATTTTCATCTCATTGATGTCTGCCTGTTCACTCTCGTTAACTCTCTATTAACTTAATGCTAATGCAAGGTTGCAAACATTTCTCACAGCTGCTGTCTCATATTAAAAGCTTTCAACTGACAAAACATCGGGAGGCTTTTATTGTGAAGCAGTCACAGGAAACAGTGCATTCGTACCCAAAGTTAGCGCTGACTGCACACCTCCAACTCCTCAGCAAGGTAACCAATTCCTCTCTGGGACCGGTGCTGTAGTATCAAACTGTACTTAATGTTACCACAATAAACCACAAGTGTTGCCAAATAAACCAGGACAGAAATGTTAATGATTATTACTTTAAGTACAGTTTTGAGGTATTTATTGTTATATTTTATGTATTAGGTATTTTATGCTACTTAATACTTCCTCCACTACATTTCTACATTTCAGGTATAGTTGGTGGCTACTTTGCAGATTCTAATTTTCATTCAAAACTTAAAGTTTTACGATGCACTGTTACACAGCACATAAAGTAGATAAAATGAACTCCATCTCAACCAACATTAAAATGCAGCTTACACATTAATAATTAGTGTTTAAAAACTAATAATTTAATATTCTGCATAATAACATAACACAAGGCAGGCGAGTGCTTTTACTTTTAGTAATTAAAGTACTTGTGCTGATAATACTTAAGTGTATTTATAGAAGTATGAATTTAATAAGAGGAATTTTAGTTGTAATAGAGTATTTTGTATTTTCACATTGCCTTACTTTTACTTAAAGGAATAATTTGACAGTTTGGGAAATTCGCTTATTTGCTTTCTTTCCAAGAGTTAGATAAGCACATCGATATAGTACCTCTGGACTCTCATCTGTTAAATATAAGGCTTCAGCCAGCAGCAGGTTAGCTTAGCCAAGACTGGAAACAGGAAAAAACAGCTGACCTCGACCTGTCAAATAGTAACAAAACCTGGCTACCAGCATCTCTAAAGCTACTTAACACGTAACATCTTATTTGTTTAATGTGTACAAAAAACAAAGACGTAAAAACATCAAGCTTTTTTGGCCATGCAGAGTAACTTCTCCACTGGCTCTTCCCATCAAACCCTTAGAAAGCAAGAGAGTATATTTCCAAAAATGCCCAAATATTCCTTTAATTAAAAGGATCTGAATACCAAAGAAAGCACAAAAAGCAGTCTTCTACTTTGGGTAATAAAATGAAACAACATGCACTGAAACCTCAGTAGTTTTTAGCAGAATGCACTCTTGTCTGGCAGGAGATTTTTCAGCCACTAAGCTAATCAATCACCTTCCAGCCCAAACGTCTCTGGACACTAATGCAACAGAAAACTGCTTCAAGGTAAATGGCAGAAATCCAGAAGATAAATGGAATTGTGTTTGTCTGAAATAAATGGGGTAATGACTGTCCTCATACATTAACTGGTCTAAATGTGATGGGATGAAGGACACAAGAGAACTCTCGCTTTGTCTGCCCCATCTCCTCCCTCCTTCTCACTGTGCCCATTATTTGAATGGGCACACATGGATGTGTCCCGCAGTGACAGGTGCCTGAGACGCACCCAGACCATCCCAATCCCAGCAGTCACATTCACTCTCGCTCAGACAATAGCTGATGTGCTGGGTCATTCCCAGCATCGCCATTTATTCACAGTGGAATACGCGTCAGTCTCTTTGTATTAGTCAAGTGAGGTGGAAGAGCTGGTTGTCCCCGCCAGGTTTATACAGCGCGGCGGAGGGATTTCAAACAAGGGCCTTGTACCAATAGCATCAAACATTTCCTAGAAGAAAACACTGGTTTTCAAGGGTGAAGATCACACCTAAAGGTTGCTTTCTTAGTTCAATAATGAAGCCAAGTAGTCTGTAATGAGTAGTCGAACTTCAAAAAAATTTGTTGATGAGAAATCTAATTTAAATAATTGTTTTATATTATTTATCAAGCTAAAATGTAAAACAGTCTCTTGTTAAAGCTGCTTTACTGCCTTGTAAATCATTGTATATTTAATATCTTTGGGCTTTACACTGTCTGCAAACAAGCCATTTGCAGACAGGGAATTGGGATGGGCGTTTAGGAACTGACATGACATTTCACCGTCAAAATGTTTAATAAAAAAAATTATAAGCAGATTAAATGATAATGACAATAATAATTTGTTTCTGTCGTAGTGCAAAACTTTACTTTTTTGATCCATTTAAACCTCTTCCAAAATGTACATACTTAGCTTCTGAATTAAAACATGAAAAATTGTCAGATATTTCCACCAACACCTGAGGCACAGTGACAACATGATTGATAGTTAATGACTGTCTGCGCTCTGTGCACCTTGTAGTGCCTCATGCCCCGAATGTTATGTTGTGATTACGGTGATGCTATTATGTCATTGTGGGTTGTTACAAGTTGTAAACTACTGTAATAATAACAAAAATACTGTGCACATAAAATTAATTGTATGAAATATAGATTTTGACACACTTATCTTGAACTTATATTCACCTGTGTTCTTCTGGGCTCCTCTCTTGTGGGTGATGAGTAGTAATATGGAGAAGGCTGTCCAGACCCTGGAAAAAAGTGAAAATAAAAAAAGCAATTTTGTGGGATTTGATGCAAATACATTTCATTTCATATCAGTGAGAAAGTGTGCACATCCCTGTCAGCCAAAAGTCTATATTTAGACAGAGAAGGATCACAAAGTGCTATGCTGTGCTGGAGAGAGAAATAACACAAAATAATTGAGTTGGCCACTGCTGTTCTGTTGTTTACATAGCCCATGGGATGGGTATTTTGGTTGGCACCTTATCCAACCGGTGGAATGCTGAAACTTAATTTCCACTTCCAATGTATTGCATGGACTGTTGAAGTTGCAGCTCATTTTGTTTACTCTGCCTCCACCCCCCCTCTTGCTCCCGCCAACCAGCGTAGGTTGGCGAGAGCTCTCGTCTGGCTGTTGTATGTCTGGGTACCCACTCACTGCCCCTGTCTGCATGCTGCGACTTGGGCCTGCTAACAATGGCGCCATTGAAGAGTGTCCACCACTGGCCGGCCAGTTTGCTTTACTGCTGTGCAGAGCATCTCCAGCACAAAAACAGCTCTGAGGTGCTCTGAATGAAACTGTCTGACCGTCTCGGGCATGTCTTGGCAGGGAGAGGAAACTGGCCATGGAATCTGCTTGGAGCGTTATGAGGGATAAAACAGATAATGCCCCTGCACAGAGGACCACAGCCTGAGATTACAGTCTGGTGCAGATGGTAGATACTGTTTGAATATAATTTTAAAGGCTACCAATATGCAAGCTGTAAGCACTTTAAATAGCTTTCAGATGTATTTGCACTGTTTAAGTACCTGTATACTGTTTTTTATGGATACTGTTGTCCCCTTGGTAATTATAAAATTGCATAGTTGACTGTGCTCTCTGATAATCTCTGATAGTGTCTCTATGCTCTTTGATGCCCAGCATGGCAGGAGACGACGTGGCACTGGCAGCTGCGAAGAGAAAAACACATTTAAAACATTAAATTCCAGAGGTTTTCCTGTTTCACTAGTGGTGTCTATTTTCATCTGGCAGGGCGTGCGGCAAACTAGTGCCTACCAGTGTGGTTGACTGGGGACATCTGAATGGTGCTGGTGGGTAAAGTGGGCTGGGACTTGAACCTGTCCCGTTCAAGTGTTGACACCGGAGTGAGGAAATGGTTTTGGTTCCATCCATCCTGTTAGGACAAACAGAGAGGAGGAGTGGTGGTTTGAATAACTAGAACAGAGCTGAATGTCACAGACCTCTATATTTAAAAAAAAATCCTTTGCTGTGTGGTCTAGGTGTGGCTAAAAGGAACAGTAGGCAGTTTTTTTTACATTCTTAACATTTGGTTTTGGCAAAAATAATAATAAGAATAATACACTTTGAATAAAATATAACAAAACCGAGGGATAACATGAAGTAAAAAAAAATTTAATGGCAAGAGAGGTATGATAAAACCCAGCAAGATATGAAATATTTAGAAACGCTTTCCTATAAACTGCTTTAAGAAGGGATTTAAAGGACGCGAATGATGTTGTGGGTCTGATTTCAATAGTTCCACAGTCTTGGGGGTCTAACAGCAAAGGCCCAGTCACCTTTGGTTACAAGCTGGGATCTGGGATCAACCGGCGGAGCTGCAACCACCGTTTTAAGAGAACATCGAGGCACATAGGGAGTCAATAAATCATCAATATAATGTGGAGCAAGGACGATTAAAAAGTGATGAGTAGAATTGTAAAATCGATACGGTACGTAATGGGCAGACAGTGCAAGTTGGCTAATTTCAGAGGGTGTTCCAGACATCTTTCTTTTTATGATAGAGGGTCGCTGCCATCAGGCCCAAAACTCTTACTTTCTTATAGATGGTACGCAGATCCCGGTACTGCCACAGTGTGTTCAGCACCTGAGCGGTTGCTTTAACCACCTTCATAGAATACCTGGAAAACAGATAAACATGTGTTTTTGAGTATTCACAAATCACTTTAACCTCATTTTAAATAACACTGTAAATATTACAGGACAGTATGATTGAAGGAAGAGAGTATCGTCAGTGTGTTTTAACCTGGAACATTACTGAATATATAGCAGGCTAGAAATAGCTACAGCGCTGTTCCATCATTCCACGGGGACTTAAAACCTCAATGCACACAAAACCACCTTCCCTGTGGCTATATTAAATGTTTGTGTCTGTGTGTGTGCTCAAATGGGGGAGTGTTTGTGTAAAACTCCCACTGTACAGTGTCCAGGACAGTCTGTACAGCCCTGCCACCAGCCACACATGGCTAATGACTGTTAGTGTGTGCTAGCAGTGCATTTGAGCATGTGCATGTGCATGTTAGGTCTGTATCAGTGTGTACTCTACACCCTCACTAAAAGCGTAGGGACAAATGCATGCTGCTGTAGCACACCTGTCTCCTCTGCCCTTGGTGATGTTGACCAGCTTCTC
This sequence comes from Morone saxatilis, assembly GCF_004916995.1. NCBI lineage: Eukaryota > Metazoa > Chordata > Actinopteri > Moronidae > Morone > Morone saxatilis. The sequence continues at coordinate 12,519,871 of NW_023340095.1, read as the reverse complement.
GATGCCGCCCGTGTCGGCCAAGGCCTTGGCGTTCTCCATGTTTTTGCTTGTGACCTCGTGCAGGGTGCAACAGATGGCTGCCACGGTCTCGTCTGACAGCAGGGTGGTGTTACCCCCAGGGAGGCGGTTGACCAGGTCCCTCATAGCATACTTCCCTGAGAGAGAGAGAGAGAGA